>NC_080046.1:5237548-5395566 GCF_012489685.1 Lotus japonicus
CTCCCTTCTTGAGTGCATCAGTGTGTTTAATTATGAAGCATCATTAATGATTCGCAATGTGCAAGGTCACACTGACCTTCATGAGAATCCTGACTCTGTTGCTGAAGAATAGGATCATCTGTGTGATTGGATGATTGCTCAAGTTCCTATCATGATGCATCATCTCACAGCTGAAAGGGATTAGAGGATTGAAGCTGCTAGGCAGCGTTTCAACAGAAGAGTGGCTATGCATGAACAATAGCTAAGGGTTGAGTTACTTAAAGCTATTGAGGAAGCAAGAAAGAAGAAAGAACAAGCAGAAGAAGCTGCACGCCTAGAAGCTGAACAAATTGAAAATGCAAAGTTAGAAGCTCTGAAAGAAGCTGAAAGGCTACAGGCTGAAGCTGATGCTCTCAGAAGTCAAGTTCTTGCACCAGTGCCTTTCACAAGTGCTGCTTCACAATCCACTCAAGCTCCTCACTCTGCTCAGGATGTTCCATCTACTTCTACTCAGCCAAGTTCTTCCAAGCTTGCTAATTTGGAACAACGTCTTAACACTCATGAGACTCTCATGTTCAGCATGAATGAAGCAATTCAAGAGCTCCTTCGTCGCACTGCAAAGCCTTAGTTTTTAGGATCTCTCTCGTTTTTCTTCTTTTATTGATAAAATTTTAGTTCTTTGTTTTCTTAACTTTAAGTTATTTGCTTCTATGTTTTATACCTATTTATTTCCTTATGTGCTTGTTTATTTCATGTTCCTTTTTGCATTTATCATAACATATATTTGATTTTTTTTTTTCATATATGACCAAACCATTACATATTACATCGTCATACATCTACATTCCTCTAGAATGGAGGATCCTTCCTCATTCTCCTACACTCTTGGCGCTGCTCCACTCTTTCCTTCTCCAGACGATCGAGCATGTACTCTATGTTGCCGAGCCTTTTGCTCAGATCCTCCCTCTCCAAACGATCTTCTATCGTTTCCAGATTCTTTTCCACTGCTTCCTTTTCTTCCAGCAGATTCAGCTCAGCTGGCGCAGCTCTTGAATCTCTTTCACGAAGCAGAGGAACTCCTTCAGATCTTTCTCCAACTCTGGACTAAGATCCTCTTCCAGCAGCGTTGTGGTAAGCTCATGTATGGTTCTTGAACCATCTGGATGCCTAACATTCAAGAACAAATCTTCTTCAAAGGCCTTCTTCCTGAGCTCCTCTAATGCAACCATGTATGATGCCATTTTTTAATTGGAATTGATCTTGTTGTGAAGCTTCCTTAGTTCCTAATCGCTTTATATAAGCATCATCTTTTCTCCAACAGTTATTGCTACTGCAGTTTCTCGAGGATAAAGTATTGGTAACTGACGCTTCTCTTTACTCCCGTGGCCGGTGGTAAACGTTCTACACATGCATTAACTCCTCTCTTTAATCTGCTAATCTATTTTTCATCATTAATTAATTCTCCATCTTTTTGAACTTAGTCCTTCTTTACAGGGGAGTACCTTGTACTTCGAGCTAAGTTTTTCACACCCTAAGCTTTTTGCTTATGACAAAAAGGGGGAGTATAACCCAGTTTTTGATCTATATGCTGATTAGTGTGATGTTTGTTATTTTTGGAGAAATTAAGAGTTCCACTGTTATGACCATAGATATGTCATTGGGCAAATACAAGGAATACATTTCACTTCTTCTGAAGTGATTTTAGTTGACTCTGATCAACAAGCTTCACAAGTTCCAACACGAAGCATTCGTCTGATCAGAAGTCTACTAGGTTAAAGGTCAAGTCACTATCCAAAGTACAAAAGCAAATGTACTATCCTGACGACCTAACCTAACATTCTCAGCCATAGCAGAAACTGGAAATTCCAGATCTGCCCTCCAACGGTAGCATTCCCATGCAATGTTCAAACCCTAATCCTTGGAGTATATATAGAGGCTGGAGATTGAAAGATGCGGTTGGAAGAATCTCATACGCGCAAGCTATACTCAAATCTTCTAAGCATTCTTTCTTCATTGAATTCATTGTGTTTACTACAAGCTTTTAAGAAGCAATTTCCTTGTAAACAATATTTCCTAAACAGTTGTTTAGTTTACCTTTAGGAGATCAAGGTTGATCGGATCCTAGAGAAGACTAAGAGAGTGAATCTTAGTGTGAGCTAAGTCAGTGTATTGTTAGTCACTTGTAGGTCTCAAGTGCAGTTGTAACAATTATCTGATTAGTGGATTGCCTTCATTCTAAGAAGGAAGAAATCACCTTCACGGGTGGACTGGACTAGCTTGAGTGATTCATCAAGTGAACCAGGATAAAATCCTTGTGTGTTTTTCTCATCTCTTATCTTAAGCACTTTACTTGTGTCTCGAAAGATTTGATAAAATCTTAAGGTGGAAGTTTTATTCTGAAAACGTTATTCAAACCCCCCCCCATTTCTACCGTTTTTCATACCTTCACCCTCTTCAGAGAGATCCCTCGACGCTCCCTCCAGGAGTGAGCCTCTACTGGACTCCCCAGCATGCCACTAACGCCCTAGCCAGTGGTTTGGATGCGTTTTCTCTTCGTTCTACCATTTTTTAAAAACTAAAAATAGGTTAAACTAAGAAAATAAATAATATATTTTAAAAACTTTACATATTAATTGCACTAGTTAATATATGTTTCTTCTCTTTCTTTTAAGCAGTGTTAGTATTAAATTCGGACCGGACCGACCATTTCAACCGGTCCAACCATGAATCGGTAGCTTGGCCAATTAAAGTTGACTATCAGACTGGGCATGCATTCAAACCGGAATAGCTCGACCGGTTTACACGAAAAACCAGCGTCTCGACCGGTTCAGTTTTAGAATTGAACCGACGAGTTAACAATTAAATAGAATTTCTAAAAAATTGTCCACAGGAGTTGAACACAAGACCTTAATTCTACAAGCAAGCCACACAACCACTAATCCACATAGCTATATAGTGATCCCCTCACACAATAAAAATATTAATAATGTATTTCCATATAGTTGTCCTCATACTCCTCAAGATACGTGGTATGCAACTTTCCTTCAATCCTTTCATTCCTTTGTCTCTTTGTTTATTTAAAATACTTGAAAACATTATATGTGGAATTATGGATTCTTCGGTTATAGTAGGAAAAAAAAAAGAATTATGGATTCTTCCTTTGAGGTTGGAAAAATTTAACCTACACAAGTAAAAATTTGTGCAAGATTACACAACCTACTTTTGACCCACTATAATGATTTTTAAGATTTTATTATTTTTTATTAATAAAGTTAGTTTTTTCACTTTTAACCTAATTACCCGATAATCTTTTTACTCTACTCTACGCACCCTTTGAGGTTGTGTAATTTTGTTATTATTATTATGGGTTGAGTTTTATTCCCTATTCTAGTATGTTCATAAATCGTTAATGTTTTATCGAAAAAAATGTGTTAGTTGTTGTTTCCATTGTTTCTCCTCGTGGGTTATATTATAAGGAATTGTTATTCAGACCCCCCACAGCTATTTAGACCCCTCAAAAAGTGCAAAAATACTAAACTACCCTTAATGAAAAAAAAAAATCCTCACCCCACTCCTTACCGGCCTCTTTCCTATTTCTTCCACCCACCACCACCACCACCGCCGCCGCCGCCGCCACCACCACCACAAACTCCATCTTATGTCATTTTTTAAAATTTCAAACATTATGGAGTTGATTCTATCGTTTTAAATTTTTTCTACAATTCAACGTATTTTAAAAGTGCGTAGTTAACGCACTTTAGAAGTGCGTGACAAACCCCCCTTAAAAGTGCACGCACTTTAAAAGTGCGTTTGTCACGCACTTCTAATGTGCGTGTGTCAGACACTTCTAGAGTGCGTTTAATTGCAGAAAAAATTTAAAACGACAGAATCAACTCCCTAAAGTTTGAAATTGTAAAAAATGACATAAGATGAAGGTTGTGGTAGTGGTGGCGGCGACGGTGGTGGCGGCGGTGGAGGTGGTCGGTGGTGGTGGTGGTGGTGGTGGGGACGGAGGTGGTGGGTGGTGGTGGTTGGTGGAAGAAAGAGGAGAGGTAAGGAGAGAGGAGAGAGAATGTGAAGAGTGGGGTTAGTATTTTTTTTATATTTTTATATTTTTTTTCATTAAAGGTAGTTTAGTATTTTTGCACTTTTTAAGGGGTCTAAATAGCTGTTAGGAGGGTCTGAATAACAATTTACTATATTATATTAGCAGTTGTTTCAATTCTTAAAGTCTCTCTAATTAAGAAGTTCTATATATAATTCCCTTGCAAAGTTTTCTTGTCCTTTCTTTGAGGATAAATTAAAGAATATGAATACCAAGTTTTGGTGTTGTAAAAAATTGACCATCTTTTTAATTAGCCTAAATTGGAAAGTTGATATATACAAGTTGTTTCATGTGACTTTGTGATTAGTAAAATGGGTCATTTTGTTATGATATTATGAATTTTTAAATTTTTTTAGTGTCAACCGAGTTAAGCGGTTCAACTAGTGACTCAGTGGCCAGACCAGTGATTCATTGACCCAGTACCCTGACCGAGTCGAACGTCGGGCCGAGTTTAATAACATTGTTTATTGGAGTTATTTCAAACGGAGATCAAACATTACGTTTTTTAAACCGTAAATTACATTAATTCTATTAAATTGAGAGTGAATGCTTGAGACAAGAGATAATATATGCTTCATAATTACGATGAATTTTACTTTTAATTGTAATGATAAAAACCTAATTACACTTTTAGTCTCTCATTTATTATTGTGATGGTTGGATTTGACTCTTTGATATTAAACCGACGATTTTGATTCCAAAATTTTCAGTTGTGTACATTGAGCAATTTAATTTTGTCTGATTTCCATTCAATTAATAACTGAGGTAGCTGACGTGACTTTCATTGTATGACATGCATCCAACATATAATACACATAGGTGCCATGTCATTTTTTAAAAGAATATATTACTGAAATTAATTTGATTTAATTATTAGAAGTTTTGTCAAAAAAATAAAAACTTGATTGTGAATCACAGGTGAGTTATCTTCTTCAACCCTCCCCCTTCATCACACTGCTCCTTCGGCTTCCTCTTCACCACTTCCTTCCTTCCTTCTTCACCACCTTTGTAACTTAAATTAAGCATCCATCTTTCTCATTTAAGGATGCAAGTCTTTAAGAAGAAAAGTCTCACCCTAAAGAAAAGAAAGAAAGGATGCTGCATCCGAAACAGGGATGTCTCAACACCTAGGTCAGTAAAGCCCTTGCTTTAGGCCCCAAAATATTTTAGGCCCCAAATTTTTTGTTTTTTTAATTAGTATATATTTTAAAGAAAATTATCCAAGAATAGACTAATTAAATAACATATTAAGTGCCTAAAAGAATGAATCTTTTAAGTGCAGCATTTATTTTTAACTAATTTCAATTTATTGTGTATTTTGAATTGATAAAAACAGAGGAAAATTGTGATTTTTTATTTGGTCTCTCTGAATTCTTCTTCTTTTACTCTCTCCAATTCTTTCTCTATTGAAAAGAAATTTTAAAAGAAATCAATTATGATAATTTACTAAACGATTTTGCATCTCAAAAAGCCCGAAAAATAAATTTTATTTAAATTATTTATATAAAAAATTAATTTTATAAATGCCCAATTCTTAGAGTTCGCTTTAGGCCTCAATATTGGTTGAGACGGTCCTGATCCGAAAGGAAGGAGAAAATGGAAAAAGAGATGGTGGCTGGGTGGATGTCATCACCGCTGCTACTAGGGTCTCCATTTCCCTTCCATCTTCCACCACCACACGTCCTTCATCTCCCTTCCGTCCACCCTTTTCTACAGCAAGGTCAAAGCAGCCAGTCAAGGATCAGTACACCATTTGAAGTTTGTGGATCATTCCTATACATGAATTTTTACACAAATTTTTATAAATTAGTGAAGAGGTTTCACGGTGGTTTTGCACATAATTAATAATTACTATAGGGGTCTTCTGCAACATAGCAATCACATCTGCTTCAAGATCTGAAAAATTATAAAAAGATTAAAAAAAGTGAATGGTACATGGGATTCTGGTGGAAGGTTGAATATCAAGAAGAAACGAGTGTAGGTAAGTAGAAATTTTTTCTGAAGGTGGTTGGGAAATGAGTTTTTGATGAGTCATGTTGGAAGGTTGAAGAACAAATTAGCGTGAGTGTATCAACCGGCTTCATGATTGCAGGAGAAGGTGGCTCAAGCTTTTAAGCTTAATTATGGCTATGGAGTTTGCGTGCTTGGAGGAAGAATAAGGAACATGTGGGGGAGGGAAGGTATATGTGTAGTAATATTAGAATATTATTTACTTTGATAGTATTTACTTTTAGGAGTTTTGTTTCTATTTAGGTGATTAGAAGAGATATTGTACATAATTACTTGTGTCATCGATTAGCTAGGTAGTCTAGTATCTATAAATTTTAGTTACCTAGAGTATTTATATTCAAGAAATAATATTATAATTTCTCTTACTTTCGAGTTGGTATCAGAGCTTCCGATCTTGGGGCTCTGCTTCCGTGCTCAAAACCCTAGTCATCGTATTATGGCGTAGTTCTTAGTCAAGGTTCCACTCACTTGGAACCCTAGTGACCCATGTTACCCTTCTCTTTTACCCACCACTTCATTGAAGATACATTTCCTTACACGTTGATCACTACCTAGCCCTCACCACCACCTCTACTGTGTTCGCCACCCTTAGATCGACCAATCCCCAAATTAAAGCGGCGTCTTTAGAGCCTCCTTCACATGTCGCTAGAGTCCCCAACACTTTATAAGACGTAGGCAAAATGACCTTCGAATTGTGCATTGGATGTGGGATCTGAATTGGTTGCAAGGCTTGGCAGCATGGTTTAGGGAGGGTTATTAGAATTCTTTGTAAGTTTCCTTGAAAATACCCTCTTGACTTTACAAAATTGATACTATTTTTCCTTGCTAGGTTTTCCCAATGGGGTTTTATCTTAGTAAGGTTTTAATAAGACTTATTTTGATAAGTCTATTTTCAAGGAGACATTAGGTGGGGCAGCTTCGTCATATTTAGGATCTTTGTTTTTGTACATATTAGTTCTTAGCTTGTCTATTCCCTCTTCTTCTTTATCTTTGTATTTGGTTGAAGTACCTATTGTACTTCTATTCAATAAAATTCTTATTGCCTTTTAAAAAAAAGGCAAAATGACTTAATATGATCAATATTTTTTTTTCAGGGATGACATTTTGATTTTTTTTTTCCAGGAATCCAATTTGATTTCTCTTACAAATTCAAGGACTTCAAACATATTTAAGCCTTTCTTAAATTCAATAAAATAAAGGGTTTCCTGCATTATCATCTTGGTATAGGACAACTATATGGTGTGGAGCTAATTTTAATTGCTTTTCTTTTGGACCTGGGTGACTTTTGTTGCTTTTTCTTTATAGGGTGATTAGGAGGTTGTGTATTCATATAGATAGTTGGAGTTTTTTTTATCCCCTTTATCCTTTTCCGAAGAATAAGTATTACCAAGCGGGGAAAAAATAATCTTAATTTAATTAAAGTTATCACACTCCCTTTTGGAATAGGTAATGCATAAACAATCACTATTCCTAACAGAACTAACTCTAGGTCATGTATCGTTAACAATGACTATTCCCTTTATTTCGAGTACTCACACTGTGTTTCATTCTCATGAGCAAGGATACAAACCCAATGTCAATTACTATTTCTTTACACCACTCTATGTCTATAGCTAATATGTCTTTTACGGTGTCCTTGGTGAAGATAAATAACAAATACCACGAGTTTTCAGTGTGGTATATAAATCTCATGCGTTTTTTGTGTGCTATATAAACACTCAGGTAGTTGGGATAAAGAACCATATTCATGTGTCCCATTGGGTCATTAAAATCTTTGGAAAAAGCTACGATAACTTAGTCATCACATGCATTTATTTGATCATGCTCTAGCTAAAATAGAAATAAAACACTCACGTGCCATGTGAAACGTGACAACTCCCTCGATACTGTTCATGTGGCCACGAATAAATGAGTGTGTATATAGCATCGCCTTCTTGTTGAAGCCTTGCAAATGGCGTGGATGCAAAACGTTTTTGTTTCAGTCTTCTGCTAGGATGTTTTGTACAAAAATCGACTGCAAATAACACACATTATATACAATTTTTACTTTTAATATTTAATATACGGCTTATTTTTTATTTTTTTTACAAAGAAGGAAATAAACACAAAAGCTAACTCCTACTAGGGACAAAAACACCCGAATAATCAACAAACATAACAGACGCATCAACGCCTACAAAGACTGAGGATACAGTTGGAAGTTGGAACCTATCCCCATAAGAGGAACCAAGTTTGGAAAAGTATGTTGGAGAACACAGTCCAAAGCAAAAATTTAATCTATAGTATTGATCTTATGTGTTCAAAGTAGATACGGGCATAAAGACCAAATTAAACAATAGAAGAGGAAGAAACTTGATGTTAACAACGGTCTTGAAGAACAAGAACATATATCTACATACATAAGCTCTAATGTCTATTCAACATGCACAAGGCCAAAAGTATTTGTCACATCAAGATCTATCAAATGTGCATAAAGTCAAAGGATTTGTTGAAATTAAAAGATCAAGAAGTAAGATCATCAGCACCAAGAAAATGAAGACAGTGTAGAACCTTAGCTGAAAGAATTTATTACATTGTCGATTCACTTGTGGTAAGCTTGTAACTTAGGTTTTCGAAAAGGTTATTGAATTAGAATGAAGTGAAAAAAAATCAAGTTATTCAGTGATAACTTGGTAAGTTGAGGTTCCGATGAATCAATAATCTAGTTTCGAAAGGTTTCCAGTGACAAAAGCCAATTTCTCCCAAAATAATTGAAAAAGTCACAGTTTCGGTGAATCGAGACTTGAGTTTGGAAAGAAAATTTGAAAAGTAAATTAAAGTGCAAAAATGAAGGATCTAGAATTAAAAGTGCGTGAAAATTAAGAAAATCACTTAAAGGAAGAATAAAAAAATGAAAAAATAATAAATAAATGCTCAAAAGCAAATAAATCAAAGGGAAATTTCATTAATTAAATGAAAGAAAAGGAAAAAAAGTGGATGGAATTCTGATATATTAACTCGTATAGTCTCTTTTATGTGTGATCGATGTGTTGACATTTAGATTGTTAGTATGATGGTGTCCAACCCTTTTTCCAGATTACATTGGCCTATTTATAGTACTAGAGTTTAGATAACTAACTAATCCAAGAGACTAGATTAAAACTAAAAGAAATTGTGTAATGTAAGTCGTTTCCTCGGCATAACTTAACTTCGAACACGTACCTCAAATTCCTTTTCCCGCCTAGACTTGATCCCAATTCACCCACATTTTGGTAAATGCTCTCATCATGGTCGTGTATTAATTTGGCATGTGAAGCCTCTAGATCTTTAAGATCGTGGATTCTAGACGTGAACTGTTCTAGGCGCGGCCTTGAGCTCCAAGTTATGCACATGTCATCAAGCCAAGCGCCTAGATTCTCCTTCACTACTCCTCACCAGCTTTGGCCTTAGCGAAATTTTCCTCTGTTGAAACCAATTGGTTCTCGAAATCCTCCAACAATTCAAACTTTTCGTTCAAACTTAGGTTCCTAGAGATTTTTTCATGTGTTTCTCCCAAAATTTTCCTTTGTCGAGATGTTTGCCACTAAAAAATTCGCTGGTTTAGCGTCAGACAATTTCCTTGTTTAGCGTCGGTTACAACCGTCGCTAAATGGACTAGCGGTGCTCAACCTACTAACACTAAATTTGGCGCCACAAAGCAGACTAGCGGCGGCGAAAGGCAACCGTCGGCACAACCGCCACTAGATTCGTTTTAAAGGACTAGCGTCGATTATAACCTATGCGAAACCTATTTTCTGAATTAGGTATTCTAATCATGGATTCACGGCGGTTTAGACAGCTGCGAAACCATTTTTATCGATTATTTAGATAATTGATTAGCGACGGTTAAAGCCGACACTAGTCTGTTTTTTTTACGTTCCATCTATAATTTTGTAACCGACGGCATGGTTCGATTAAGCAGTTGTTGATGGTAACTGCCGCTAGACCTTCGTTTTCAAAATTTTAGTAATAACACTAGTAGTAAAAGGAGAAAAGATAGGATAATGCAATAACTCTTATTCAATGCTTGTTGCGCCAGTAGGATATGATGATGCAATCTTGTCATTATCTTATAATGTCCATCATGTGTAAATTGTAGACTAATTATTTGAATTAGTAAGCTAGTTATTTACAATTTACTATTAAGTTTATAACTTTTAATTATATCATCATTTTTTTTCTACTTTTATGATAAGTTTTTGGTTCTCGAGGTCCCTTGGGAACGAGGGAGGCGGGAATAAGGATGAAGAAAACCTATGCCCGCGGACTAACACTTTATCCAATGTTAAAAAAATACTTATAATTAAAAAAATGAAAAATACGTGTAATTAAAAAAGGAAAATCGGCTAACAAAATTAACACGTCATCATTTACGTACATGTTGACATCCCACATCATCATCAAACTGGTCAAAAGACGAAAACTAAATTGTTTAACAAGTTAAGGGAGAAAAATAAGGATAGAGATGAAAACTAAATCTCGCTATAATTCAAAAAACTTATTTACTTTCACTTTAGAGGATTCACACCCCTAAAAATGATTAACATGTATTTATAAGATGAAAACTACATTAAATATCTTATAACTATCTTTCCTCCTGGGGTTGTCTAAATGACTCATAGTAAAAATTTGGTTAAATCACCCCATACTTAAGTGTCCCAATCATATTATAACATGTGTTCTTATATTTTCCACCTCACTTAATTAACCTATTTTATTTTAAATTTTCATAATATATATTTTATTAAATAATTTAATTGCAGAATGATCCTATCAATTTAGATAATAACATATGATTCATTTTCTAAAAAAACATAAAATCCCTAATCCCTATTTTCTTCCATCTTTCTTCTCTGTTCGTCTTCTCCGTGGAAGCAATTGTGATCTGTGTGTTTACAGAATTGTGGACTTGTGGTTACATACAACCACCCCCTTGTGATAATTGCATAAGTGCCGAAGCAATTTGCCTCTTGATTTTTTTATTGAAAAACAATCAATAATACACACAACATACACTGCTTTTTAGCCTCACCTAATTGTTGTTTCAAATTCTGTGTACAAAGTATGAATCGAAATCAATTTATAAGGGTTGGTATCATCTCGATCAGAGTTTCAAACGAGGGCCTAACACACAGCATTTTGCCTCTCTATAAAAAGAGGACCAAAACTGAAGAATACACACAGCAACATTTTCCCAATTATAGGAGTACTCAAAAGTATCGTGGGACTCTCACAAATCATCAACCAAATAAATGAAGTTCAAGCAGAAGAACACAAACTAAAGTAAAGGAACAATAAACAACGAATATTGCTTCCGAGGAGAAGAGCGTACAGAGAAAAAAGTTGGAAGAAAAATGAGGATTAGAGATTCTCTATTTTTAAGAAAAGGGCTATATGTTATTATCTAAATTGAAAGATTTATTATGCAATAAAATTATTTAATAAGATAAATATTATGAAAATGTAAAATAAAATAGTTTAATTAAGTGAGGTGGAAAATTAAGATCACATGTTATAATATAATTGGTACACCTAAGTATGGGGTGATTTAACCCAATTTTTACTATGGGTCATTTAGACAACTCCATCTTTCCTAATTGAAATATCTTCAAAAATATCTCAGCTAGCTTTCTTAACGAAAAGGAAAAGGTGAAAACTGAAAAGAGCTGCCATTATCAGAAAGAATAAAAACTAGAGCCTATATGGAACGTGGTCTTTAAGGGGTTGAAAATTGAAACGTTGGGTTTCAGTCTTGGATTCTTTTGGTCCCAATCGTACATAAACCCATAAAACACACTTGTGGGTGAAATGTGAAATCCACAAAAGCGATTAGAATTGAGAAGAACAACAAGGGTGCACTCACTCATCACTCATTTTATGATCTGAATTCCACCACGTGAAAGAAGTGGAAACACAAATAAGACACAATGCATTAAGTGTGGCATACACAAAGAAAGCAAAATTTCCAATTCGGGTAATTTCCACTTCAAAAGAGCAAGCAAAAGTAGCTACCAACAAATAGCAGCCACGTGAAAATACACATCAAGTTTACTGTGTGACGTTAATTCATTGATTTTCATCACGCTGCAGGTACGTAACTCATGAGAGCTACAACCCTATACAAAAGTTTTGGACATGTGTAACTCATTTCCAACGTGCTTAGTACTCATTCAAATACTTTGTTTTTTCAATTCAGTGATAACGGATCATGTTAAAAATTGGTACGGATATTTATAAATAATCCTTTTATCACTAGTTACATGTAGTACATATTATTTATAATATATATTTTTTATATGTTAAAATTAATTTGCAAGCTTTGATATTTTAATTTGTGAACCAAATTATATTGTTCTTTTTATCGTGCTAGACAAATCTTTCCTAACCCCTTTCTTTTTCTTTATTCACGCTCCCAACACCTATATATATACCACCCTTGAAATCTCTGTCTCATGCATCAAACCGACCTCGTGTCTTCTATATATTTGTTGTTCTCCAACATGCACTTGCCATTTTCAAATTTCTCACCCGATTAGAATCTTTTTTTCTTCGCTCTCTCTTTTACACTCTGAATTCAGAATAGACATTATCATGAAGAGAAACTGCTATTTGAATCTTCGATCAAATCCTTCATCCCGTGAATCAATGTAAGCAATTTCGGACTTTTTAAATTCAATGTTATTTATCTTGCTGTGATTTCGGTTATTTTCTCAGGAAACAAACGGAGTTTTTCTTGCACTTGCAAATTTATCTTTTTGTGCAAGGATTTTTTAGGAATGAGGCGTTGAACGTAAACCAGCAAATGGTTGCCATTCCTCATAGTAGACGCCACATGTTGGATGTTACAGAACTTCAGGTATGTAATTTCCGTAGCGGTAAATTCTATCTTTGACAAATTCTTCATTCTTTTTGTTGAATTTAATAATCATGTTTTCCTCATTTATTTAATGGAATATAAAAAAAAAACTATAGTAATTTAAAAGTTCCATGTGTAAAGTGCAATATGGTTTCAAAGTTTAAGATCTTTAATGAGCGATTCTATGGTAGACTATATTCAAAATCGGTACACGCACCAATAACTATAATTTATAAGTGCATGTTACTCACCATGTTTAACTTGATAAACAGTTATTTCTCCGTCCATAGTAGAGAAACCATTATAATATAATGTGATGGAAAAACTAATTAAATTTGGCTAGTAGTCTTTTTTAAGAAAAGGAAATGAATTCGTTATCAACATGGTTGAAATTATTAATTGGAAGAAACGGTTGAAATTATTTGCAGGCTAGAGTGATAATATGGTTGGCAAGTCAAGAAATGGAAGCAAGGAAGGGTAACAAAGGACCAGCTTCAATACCATTGTTTCCATTGCAACCTCAAGCACTATTAATGCAAGGCTTTTGCATAAAGAGATCACTTCACAATTTCCTTCAGAAGAGAAAGAAAAGGTCTAAAAGTCACGTCTAGCTCCATTGCAACTTACTATAGCAAAAACTAGTCAAATTATGTACTACCAAATTTTACCCTTTGCGGGGACCAATAGTGTATTTTCACTTGATACACCACTTTCTTCAGTGGTCTAGTGATAAGGCACATTTTTATCAATGAAGAATGGCTCTTCCAGTTCACTATGACATCTTCTAACCATAAATATTCCAGTTTTGCATATATGAAAAAAAATGTGTGGGTCGGTCGCATTGATCGAACATTAATGAAAGGAAAAATCATGAATGAAAAAATTGCAAGAGTTAAGGAAACAATGAATGCCACACGAAAAAAGGTAGGAGTATATATTAAGAGAATGTTAAATTCATGAGATGCAATTTGTATTCTTACATTACCGTTAACTTCTATAAATAGTAGTAGTTTGTTGACTTTGTTCCTTTTTAAATTGGCTTAATAGCACTTTTGGTCCCCCACGAATGCGTTTTGTGCAAAATGAGTCCCTAAACTTTAAAAATAGCATTCTTGATCCCAAACGTTATACTCCGTTAACAGTTTTGATCCCTTTTCCCTATTCCGTTAGAAAACTAACAGTTTATGCTTACCTGGATTTAAAAAAAAAATTAAAATAGATATTTTTTTGAAACAACAAACCCAGCAAAATCTTCTTCATATGTAACCAAAAAAACCCAGCAAAATCTTTGGCATTCATTAAGCTTTTCCCAACTCGCTATCAAAACCACATCTCCCAATCTCAACCAACCCCCATAAAAAACGTTACCCCAACCCCATCACTGAAAATCCTTTTCCCCAAATCTGGTGATAAAATTAGAAATTTCTCAACAACAGAACCCGGAATCAATTTAATGGAAATGCAGTAAAACCCAAGAGGAGAAGAAATCAGAGAGAAATAGATTGCAGAGTGAGAAACCCATAAGCAATGAAAACCCAGATTGAAACCCACGATGCTTGCTAACGTGGGTGACATTCAAGTTTCAACCTTGCTCCAGCTTCGAAACCCATAAGCAATGAAAACCCAGATTGAAACCTTCCTCACAATCTCATCCCACCACCATGAATAGCCAACGAAACCTTCGTACCATCTCTGCTGAAAGGTTTCTAGAATGGTAGATCTGAGGATTCTATGAAATTTCGTCTTTGAAATCTCTCTCTGCTGATGGGTTTGTTGGAAGAAGAAGGAAAAGGAGCAGGGTGGTAGCCGACAGCGTGGAAGAGGAGGAGCTTTGAAGGAGAAGAGGAAACTTTCGGTTTGGAGCTTCGAATTTTTTTTTTACGTGGCTGCTATTGGAGGAAGGAGAAGAGGATGTGATGAGAAAGAGAGATCGAGAGAGAGTCTGAATATGTTGGATATGAGGGTAATGCAAAAAGTTTCCAAATTTATGAGGTGAGAGTGATGGGTTTGAAGAATATGATGAAGATGATGGTAGGTTGTATGAAGAAGATGAAGAAGTGATTGAATTTTCTGGAAAATCCAGAAAACGTTAGTTTTTTGATGGAAAAGTGAGGAGGGACCAAAACTGTTAACGGAGTATAACGTTTGGGATCAAGAATGCTATTTTTAAAGTTTAGGGACTTATTTTGCACAAAACGTGTTCGTGGGGGACCAAAAGTGCTATTAAGCCTTTTAAATTAGACAAAACATCCAATGTATACCGGTCGTAAGTGGTTAAAAATTGATATTTGAATTCCTGAGTTTGAAAGTTCGATTCTTAGAAAATGCACTCTTGAAAATATGTTTAGCATTTATCACATCCGGTTGATTATATATGATTGTCTCAATAAAGGATCACTACAAGAAAACGAAGGTTTAGTGGCGGCTGACTAGCAGCAACCGCTGCTAAACCAAATATTGTCGTCGGTTACAACAGGCGCCGCTAAGGAAAAATAATTTTGTGGCGGGTTTTTGTCCCGGTTCATAATGTGAGTTTTTGTTCAAAATACTTATTAAAATTAATGATAGAAAAGTATGAATATCATTTCACAGTTGTGCTTATAAAGAGGGCACTTGATACCATCTATATAGCCTCTTCAACTCTTTTGGGATATCAAGATTTTAACATGACATTTTCTCAAACACAGAGATTAAAGAAATGTATGGTGGTGGTTTTGAAAAAATATTCAATCAAGCAAGGCCAATAATGATTTCAACCAATGTAAGTTTACAACATTTTTAATGACTAAAGGTGTGCTTATAAGGAGGGCACTTGATACCATCTATATAACCTTTTCAACTCCTTTGAAAAATATCAAGATTTTAACATGACGTTTTCTCAAACACAGTGATTAAAGAAATATGTGGGGATAGTTTTGGAAAAATATGCAATCAAGCAAGGCCAATAACGAATTCAACCAATGTAAGTCAACAACATTTTTAATGACTAAAGCTGTGTTAGGCTTTAGTGAGAATTAGTGACTATTATTTGTGCTAGTTGCACAAATTTCCTTGTATGTGTATATACAAACTATTCAAAAGGTGCATGTATTAGGCTTTAGATCAATAGATGCTGATCATATAAATATTTAGCTTAATTCCAGTTTGGGCCCCTGATGTTTCGCAAATGTGTGGTTTGCATCCCCTATGTTTAAAATGTGCGGTCAACATCCCGCATGATTCCAAAACGATCTATTGAATCCCTTCCGTTAAGTTCCGTCAGTTGACTAAACGGAACTCGCTAATGATGCATTTTTTTTTTTGAAAAAACAAATTAGTCACGGAAATAATCCATCACAAACTTAATTAACTTCGTCACAAAATTGATCTTCATCTTCCTCAACTGAACATCTCAAAATAAAACATCACCCTCACCACAAAATTGATCTTGATCTTCCCCATCACTACCAAACCCATAACCAGCACGCTAAGCCACCACCCAACACCCTCACCCCACCCGAGAACTTCTTCCTCTTTTTTTTTTCCCAACAACCCCACCCCAGCAAACTGAGCCGCAACCACCCATAAACCCAACCCCACCCCAGTAAACACAACAACCCAGAGATGAAGGAGGAAAGTTGTGAGAGAAACCCAGAACGCATTTTCCCTCGCTGTGTCACAGAAGTGTTCCATGACTATTCTCAATCTAGAATGTTTCAACTAAGTTTCTCTCAATTTTGGATTCTTCACCTTCTGATTCTGGGTATTTCTCTCAAAACCATTTCCCCTTTTTCGTTGAAGAAAATTGCTTCTGAAAAATTGCTTTTGGGTTCTGAAAATTAATCCCCTTCTGATTTTGGGGATTTCTTCATAAAACCGTCTCCCCTTTTTCGTTGAACCAGCTTCTGAATTTTTTTTTGGTGGCAAGTTTCCAATTCTTGAATTGTTAAGAAGTATCCACTATTTCACCCATGAATGAGATCTTGAATGTTTGCTGATGGATAAGGAGATACAAATAGATACATATATTTTTATCTTTTCAAATAATCAAATTTGCCACCACTAAATAAATGGTGGAAAATAATAACCTACTAATCGTGAAATTTATCAGAATATTAGTACATAAAGAAAAATTTCATGATCGGAGGTTAATGTGGAGATCAAAGTCTCCCTCTACTGTGATATTGATTTGTAAGTGGACACCTACAAGAGAAATGGAGGTCAATGCAGGTCAAAGGCTTTACACAGCTCCTTGTTTCAGTTGCCATTAACTAGGAGTTTCAACAATTTAGTCAAAGATGCCTTCTTTATCATACCAAATATCTACTAAGAAATCACCAGCTTCTGAAAATTTGTTATGGGTTCTGAAATTGTTCTCCCCTTCTGATTCTCTGGTTCTGGAACTTTGTTATGGATTCTGAAATTGGTCAGGTAGGTCGTGGTGGTGGTGCGGTGGTTTTGGCCAGGTGGATCCCGGTGGTGCGTGGGAAGAAGAAGAGAAAGGCATGGTTCCGTTTAGTCAACTGACGGAACTTAACGGAAGGGCCTCAATAGATCGTTTTGGAATCATGCGGGATGTTGACCGCACATTTTAAACACAAGGGATGCAAACCGCACATTTGTGAAACATCAGGGGCCCAAATTAGAATTAAGCCTAAATACTTCTTACTAAGTACATAATTCAAAAGCACTAGATTTCAATACAATATGATATATAGAACTTGTGATAGGCTTTAGACCAAAAATTAGCTTTGGTGATTTTAAAATATTTGCACCGCTCCGGGGTAATTTTTTATTTTATGTTTTGAAATTTTTAAAAATTAAAACTAGTTTTTCAGTTTTTTAAATTTAGTTTTATTTTTTCTAGTTTTCAGTTTTAAAAAAGTTGTCATCAACTTTGTAAATCTACAATAGTCACAAAAATCATTAACCTTGCAAATTCACTATAATGGGTGGTAGTACTGGCGGGATAATGGAGAGACCATGTAATATTGGTGGTAGAGATTGATGCTACCTAGTGGCGCCGACAGTGCCAACTATGGTGGTGGAGTATGGTGTGTAGAGACAGTGGCAGCAGTGGCAGTGGTAGTGGGTGATGGTGGCAGTGGAGGTGGTAGCGCAGGTGGTAGTGAAAGCTCCAACATTGGTGGTGAAGGTGGTTGTGGAGGCTGTGGAGAATGGTAGTGGTGAAGGTGGCACTAGTGGAGCTGGCAGTACCTGGTGGCGACGTTGGTGGTGGTGATGGTAGAAATGGTTGTAGTTATGGCAGCGACGGTAACTGCAACAGCTAATTGTGGTGGCAGTGGAGGCGACACAGTGGTGGAGGTGTTAGAGGATGGTGGTGGCAGTGGACGTAACAACGGTAATGATAGTAGCGACGGTGATGGTGTTGGAGGGTGGTGGTGGTTGTGGAGGCAATTGTGGTGGTAGTGGAGCTATATGAGCGAATGGACGTCGGTGGCGGTGGTAGTGGCGCTGGCGCCTGTTTGAGTGGTGGAGGTGGTGGTGGCGGATATTTATTTGTACATTTTGGGCACAAAATAATACCCTAAAAATCGGGTGTTACACGAGACATAAGTAACCATTTTCAGAGATATAGTCCACCGGTCGGAGAGCCAAGAAATTCAAAAGGAATACAGTCTCTTCGTTAGGCAAAGATAGGAGGTAAGTGACTCTTTTCAAGGATAAAATCCACGAAGATTTGTGGAGAATGGAGATAGATGATTAGGATGGTATTGGGAGATAAGAATTGGACTGTTGATTGGGTCTCTAATTGGATCAAACAAGAGCATAGGGGCCATGTTCAATGGTTGTCCATGGAAACCGCGCATATGTTTGGATTTCCTCAGAGTGTACGAGGTCACCTCCTCCTTTGTGCTTTTTCTCACTCTTTGTTGATTGTTCTTTTATCCACTCGATCTCTTCGGGATGTGTGGATTGATATAGGACACAACTGGTAATTGACATTGTGGCTTCTATGCAGAGACGCATAGGGAGGTTCCTCTCAGTGCAGAAATTCAATCTCTTCATCATGATCTCCAACTTCTTTGGAGAAAGATCACTAAGAAAGCTTTCTATGAAATAGACTGTTTGAAAATTGACAAAACCCTCCAGAATTAAATGTTCATACACCATGTGTGTGTCAGTAAGCTATTGGATATTAATTCTCTTATGTGGAGTGATTGGGTTTTTCATCTTAATTATATTCCGAGAGATGCTAATAAGCATATATGTCGATCGTATTACTGGAATGGGAGCTAGTCTTCAGTGCCCACTTACCATTTGATAACCCTTACTTGTGCTTTTGCTTTTTGGCGACAAGTTTTTTTTTTTTTTTGAAAATGGCGACAAGTTAAGTGTGTAGTTTTTGTTTGTGATGTAAAATTAAATTGATTTTAAAGAAAAAACTGGGTAGCATAAAGATTTAAAAAAACGTTTACTCAATATCAAAACTAGAACTAAGTTCTCAAAAAAGGAATGCGAGGTAAAAAATTGGAGGGGACAAACACTAAAATATCTTTATTTCCTACAATGTAGCGCTTATTTTGCAAAAAATTCATATATAGATTTTCTTGCAGATTTTAAGTTTTTCATGTGAATTTAAATCTTTAGGAAAAATCACAAGGATCATGGGAGATTTTCCAAGAAACAAATTTGCAGAAAATAGTTATAGGAAAATTCACAAAAATTAGTTGCTTGAAAAATTGAATGCGAAATCCATAGGATAATATACCATTGGATTTATCTGTAGAATAATTTACTCTCAGATGTATATCCAATGGACAAAGGAAAATCTAAAGAAAATGGCTTGCATGTGGATTCCATTGCATTTGAAAGGAGATTAATTAAAAAAAAACATTACTTTTAGGATAAATAAATAATTTTTTCCAGTGAGTATAGTAAAAAATATAAAATACAATTCAATTTCATTAATTTATTAATCATTTAATATGTTCTTAATTTCTTTTTTTATCTCAACCGACCATTATGATACTTTTATTTTCATTGACTAACAATATATTTCGTGCAATCATTGTGCTAGATGCAACTTGGATCTAATGAGAGAGAGAGGAGAGAGGAAAAAGAAAGACGGGAGGGAGGGAGGAGGAGATAATGTTTTTAAAATAAAATTTGTAAAAAATTACTTAGATCAACAATTCATTTAATCAATTTATGCTACACAATCCAACAAAGTTCAAAAACTATGGATAAATAATTTTCAATTCAATAAACTAAGTGAATGGATCTTATCTATCCATTTAATTTTCATTTTAAAGATGGATGAAATTCATTGTGAATGGATTGAATGAATGATGAGTTAATGGATCCATTTGACATCCCTACTTATAATGTATCTAATAGCATTTGACCCAACTTTTTTTTAGCTTAAAAGTTACTTTTAAGTTAAAGTTCAAAATAAGAGCTTTAAAAAAAAGATAAAAGTTGTTTGTCTATTTTTAATTTTTATAGCTTAAAAGCTACTTTTAAGTTAAAAGTTGTTTGACATAAGATTTTTTAAAACATTAATTTTATTTAAAAGTAGAATTTGAAAATTAATATGAAACTAATTTAATTGCTTAAGTGATAGTAAAAAAAATCATCTATTCAAAATTTTAGGTTAAAAACATAATATGATTACGCCGTCTTCCATGAAAAATTTGTTTTTCCTTAAAACAGAGAAACCATGGTGATCGATGAAACTTGAAAGCAATAATTCTATGAATGTGTTAGGGGCAATTTTTGTCTTATATATTCCGCTCGTTGATCTCTGGTTTTATGTTTTGATGAATCCCATCCAATTCTCAACAAAAAAAATGGATGCAGGAAGGAGAAGAGGGAAAGAAAAAATAAATTATCATGAAAGCAGGAAGGAGGAGAGGGAAAGAAAAAGAAATCTGGGAGAGGCGACGAAAAGAGCCGAGCGATTTGTTTAGGGAACAGTTGAAATAGAGGCATATGCTAAATAAAATAAGTAGCTTTTTAGATAAAAGTTAATCTTTAATTTTAGATCTTTTATCAAATTTTCCTTCATAAAAATAAGTAACTTTTATTTTAAGATCTTCTTTAAAATTTTGTTTGGTCCAACTTTTACTTTTAAGACTTTTACTTTTAAGGAGTTTTTAAGCTAAAACAAAGTTGGACCAAACACATCTTAAACTTCTAATTGTTCGCTCCAATAACGAATTCACATTCATATATTCATGTAATGAGTTAAACTAATGTGTAAGTGAACAAAACATTGTAATATTATTTGCTAGTAAATTAGAATATGCAAATAAAAATGTATTATTATATTGTGAAGTTCACTCTGTCTGAAGATCCAAACACTACTCACGTAACACTAGTTTGACTCAATATGTCTGGGCCTAAACCACGGTGCAGAGGTGCACACTTCACAATCACATTCAAATGAGAACTTGGGCATCATCCAAATTGGAGATGGAGAGTGCATCTGGGGATTAGTGAGAGGAATTTTATGCATAGTTCTATCTGAAATAGAAAACACTCCCACTTCGGTAATGAAGGAGTTTTCTGAGACGCCAGTGAAATACACGCTGCCACGCTGAAACTTTGGACAATACTTTGCATCAAGACATTCAATGTTGATGTTAGACACAAACAAAACATGATCATCCAAGTTCTCTACCTTCACCAATTGAGGCGTGGTGCAGTTTTCTTCCACCGCAAAAATAACAAAATCTATAATAGGTGTGTGAAATTTGGTGTCATCAGAGAATCTCTTCACAACAAAAATATTCCCTCCACACTCCACCAAGTAAATGGTCATGCAATAGGACCTAATGGTTCTTGATAGATTAGGAGCATGTTCAATTGGGTCAGTAGATTCCACGCTACCAACCTATAAAGAGGGAACCAACAAAACTAGTGAAGGGAGTAAAAATTTAACATGTGTTAAAAAATCTAGAAAAATAATTGGAGGATAATGAAAAAAAATAAGGGGGTGAACACAACACTTGAACATACCTTTGATATAGTTGTAAAATCTCAAACAATATAAAATGGTTATTTATATGATTTTAGAAAGAATATTTTTTCTATAATAATGTTTTTAAATGTTATTAATTTATTGTTAAATTTAATTTGAATTCTCATTTTTTTTTTAAAGATCATACATTTTCTTTAAATTTGAAATAAATCCATATAGAGCGTAATAGTTCAAATAATTATACCATAAGAAACAAAATCATAAGAAAAAAGGTAACAAATATTTTTATTAAATTATTGAATTTTAAAAGAAATAAAATATGGTAAGCTGCTAGCTATCCACTATAAACTTATTATCAAACACTTAAATTCTATTTAAATAAATTTATTACTAATATATAATTGAAATATATTTCTAAAAATATGATTCTTAAATACAATAATTTTAATCTCATACTTGTTTTCAACATACATATATTATTACTTAATACTATATTTAATGAAATAGAAAACATTCTCCACCAACCTGAACAAGCACTCCCTCATCATACTTGAACATGTTCACTTTCAAACCACCTCGTTCCACTGCATAAAGCTTGTTATCATGAAAAGCCACATTGGAGTAGACGTTATCACTTGTGTGGTAACCTTTCCATGTAGTGTCTCCCACCTTGCACCACCTGAGGTCACCCATATAAGTGACTATTGCGACTAAGGTGGGGTTCATGTTGGGACACATGGAAATTGTGAAAGCTACGGGTGTGTGCATGCCAAAGCAATCATCGCCCTTGGAACAAAGCAAACATGTCATCGTTCTAATAGGAGGGAGGTCAAGGCGAAGCTTCGAAAAGAGGTTGAGGATAAAGAGACTTTGATCAAATCTAAGGATCAACCACCCTTTTGAGGACCCTACAATTGTGGTGTTTTGCAAAGGGCTGAAGGGTTTGTAAATATTGTAGGCTTGCTTGTCTGTGGTGCTTATGACCTAAATGAAAATATTTAGTAGACACCCAAATACACCAAAATTAAATAATAGAGAAAATAAGAGAAGAGAGGTAATTAGTAATGGATATAATTAATACATTTTTTTGCTTTCGGCACCAATTAATATTGCACGTCAATTTATAAATATACCTGGTGTGCATAGATTAGATAATTTTAAACTTACATGGATACTAAATTTATATGGATTCATTTCATTTGGGAGATAAAGAAGCGAGACACAAGTTAAGAATATAATATTATTATTTGTGATATATGATATGATGATAAGATATATAAAGACAAAAATGTGATGTATGTGATGTGTACGTATAGTTTCTATGTTTAAAAATTAAGAGCCATTACCTGAAACTCAGTGCTAGTGCAGTCGTTACTAACAAGCCAGGGTGCGTCAGGGATCCAATGGTAGGCTTTCTTGGATGTGTTAGCAGAAAGCCAACTCTTGCACACAGAAATGAATCGAGCCTGATTTGGAATCGTCAGAAACTTGCAAACCTGCTCCAAGATCTCTGATGGCATCTTTGACCAGTCTGGTAATAGGAACACGCTTTCCTTAAGATTCTTCCTTTTCATCCTGATGAATGACATAAGAACATATTATTGTCTTTGTGTGCGTGTGTAGCTATCAAGATACCTCATTGATCTCTCTCTTTTTGCTACTTTCCATCTCTTTCTATCAAATGATATCATATATAACATATATTACTACTCTCTACGTTATTTCTTTCTCCTCCTTCAAATTCAGGTGTAGAAAACATCAAACATTATTGTTGTTGTGTGTGGAGTGTCTACATTTGCTAGAGTCTCAACTTAATTAAGTGAAATCAAATACAATTTAAATTTCTTTAAGATATTAAATTTATTTCATATGTACTTTTAAAACATGACTAGATTCACCTTCCGATGAAGCCAAAAAAAAAAAACATGACTAGATTAGCAATTTTTAGAGTAAGACTTGAATGCCTATAATTTCAACAAGCTACTATGTTTCTCATAGTTTTTATTTTAAAATTACTAAAAATTTAAAATTATTATTATATGGTAATATGTTAAAAAATTATTAATAACTAAGTTTTTCAAAAAATTTAATTTTTGTTTAAGGAATAAAATGTATTAAATTTCTTAAAAATTATAATTATAAACAAAGGAAAAAAATATATTCTGAACTTCTTTACAGACATTAAATTAATAATTTATATTAAATTGCATTGGTAACAAATAACCGAACTTAAGGTGCATAAATGAGTCAAAATCTTTTTAAAAAAAAGTCAAAATGAAAAAATATAAATGCATAATTTAAATTATGTGCGCATTAATGACTTAAATAATAAAAATTCAATTCGCCAACCCCTAGCAGCCTTGTAATGGTAAAAATATAATTTCTTCTTTTTTTAAAGGCAAAAAAGAATATATTAAGATGAAGTATAATGAGTACTTTAACACAATACAAAGAGAGAGAGAAAAATAAGGCTTAAATATGTTGGAGGCCCCTATAAAATAGGGGTCCTTTGGTTTAAGCCCCTACAAAAATTTTTCTTGGAAATAAGCCCCTAATGAGAAAATAATATATAGTGATAAGCACCTGCCGTCAACTTCCGTTAAAAAATATATGAGTCAGCAAACGGAGCTGACGTGGACCTTTGCCACCTCATCAAGTGGGCCCACAAGCTGCTGACGTGGAAATGAGAAGAGAAATATGAAAATGTCAAATGTGGGATTTGAACCCAAGACCTAGAGCATAATGGGCAACATCCTTCCCACTAGGCTACAAGTTGCATCAATAATACAAGTGCTAAATTTAATATATATCTCATTTAAACTGACAATTTTTTTTAAAAACACCATAATCAGGACTCGAACACCATACATGGAGGATCATACTCAAAGTCCTTACAATTGAGCCACTGACTCATTTTGTTATTCATGCGCACAACAAAATATATATATATATATATATATATATATATTATATTATGTAAAAAAAAAGAACAAGAATTCAACCCCACTTAAATCATAAAAAACTATTATTTTGTTCTTTCAGTATATATACTCATTAGTACTTAAAAAAAGTGAATATATGAACTCTAATAAATTTGCAAGATTTAACTTTTTTACGTTTTAAAGTTTTGTAAATATGTTTTCTATTTACATTTAATATTTTATTTTGTTTCAAATTGATCCATTATATAAGAGCGTATACGAGCCTAAAAATGTAATTTTTAGAACTACCACATCAAATTTATTTAGCATTATCAGTTTGTGTTTAAATATATATTTAGTTTTGCGCTAAAAATACATGCATAAATTAGGCATTGACTTAGTGGTTAGAGCCTCCTCCATGAACCTCTATGTTTTGGGTTCAAATCATGCTTAGGACATTTTAAAATTTTTGGTTGAAATATTAGCAGCTTCAGTTTAAATAAGATATATATTAAATTTTGCACTTTTACTAATGATTCGGCTTGTAGCTTAGTGGGAAGGATGTTGTCCATTATGCTCTAGGTCTTGGGTTCAAATCCCACATTTGACATTTTCATATTTCTCTTCTCATTTCCACATTAGCAGCTTGTGGGTCCACTTGATGAGGTGTCAAAGGTCCACGTCAGCTCCGTTTGCTGACTCATATATTTTTTAACGGAAGTTGACGGCAGGGGCTTATCACTATATATTATTTTCTCATTAGGGGCTTATTCCCAAGAAAAAAATTTGTAGGGGCTTAAACCAAAGGACCCCTATTTTATAGGGGCCCCCAACATATTTAAGCCGAAAAATAAAGATGAATAATCGATGACTAACAGTATAGTAGACAAAGATTCATCTACTACTAAGATACCCCCACCTCTCCTTTAAGAAAGATTTTAGAGAACAAGCCTCATTAAAATCTTACTAGCTAGGACTTCTTCTAATTTAAAATTAGATATGATATCCCTATTTGTTCCATTTTGTTCTATTCGATTATTTCAAACACTGCACCTAATTGATCAGTTGATGCCTATAGTGAATTGGTTCTAAACAAGAGAATGGATTAACTTATTGGAATTTAAATGTAAAAACTAATATATTTATATTGATTTGCCGCGAGATTCATTTGGTGTCTATGCATTCTACAATTTTTCTCCAATCGAATAGAATAAAATGAAACATAATAAGAGAAACAATATGATGGCTCATTCGCACAAAGAACAGGCGCGTTAAAGAGTTAAAAGATGAACACTAAAATGTTTGAGACATAAAGAGTATGAGAAATGTCTTAGAAACAGAGAAGATGAATGGAATGTTAAACGTTGCTCAAGTACTAAAATTACTTATTTTTCATGAAAGATGAAAATCATTACCTTGTACACGGCGAATGAACGATTTTGCTCTAGAACTGTGTTTCAAAGAAAAAGAAAAAAAATATTTTAATGATAATTTCATTAAAGATGAAAGAAAATTTTCATTTAGGATTATAAAAATAAGGGATAGAGGGAGAATGTGATGAATCAAAAGTGAAAGAAGTGAAAGCCCTTACCTTGTGGAGGAAGAGCGAATAAATGACCCTGGAACTACTTCAGATATAAAAAATGTCAACCAAAAACATAAAACAAAATGGAGGAAAGAGCAAGAAATTTGTGAATATGGAACAACATGAAAAAAAGAAAATATTTATCGTGAAGTATAAGAATGATGAAAGTGTTTTTGAGGTCAAAGAATATAGGTGAGAGGAAAAAATACACCTCCAATCGAAGCGTAGTAGAATTGTTCTAAGATGAAATAAACTAGTTTAGAAAAGGAGACAAGAATGAGAAAACATGGTGAATCTATTATCTATTATATATATATATATATATGGGCTAATCTACAAAATGGAGGTCTTCTTCTAGAAAGCTCTCTCACGGCTATTCCATTTCCCTCCAAAATGTCAAAGCCTATGGTTTTGAGGTACACCTAGTGCCTCTTTGAATATATTGATTCCCTTGCCAAAAAAAAATATTCCATGAAATTTTAAATACCTTTATGAGATTTCTGAATTGAAAAATAGAAATATTCCACAAATTTGGAGTCATGAATGTTATTCCTTAAATTTGAATTTTTACCCAACATTTAATACGAATTCTTAATAGAACAAAATTTTAAAATCAACATTTTTCATAAAAAAATTATAATAAGAAAATGAAAACCTTTTAAAATTATTTAATTTTGAGTTTACATATATATGTTGTAAACTTTTAGAAATATTATATTATTATATCATATTATAATATAACATTACTAACATTAATATGTAATAATTATATATGCTGTCAAAAAAAATATGTAATAATTATATCTATTAAGTCAATCATTACAAAGTTCCATCAATTTGAATTTTAGGTTTCGTAAAAAAAAATTGAATTTTAAGGAAAAGAGGAAAATAATATCCTAATGAATGATATTGATTAAAACTTTAAATTTAAAACGAATAAAAGGAAACAATTTCAAAATAATGAGACTTGATGAGCAATTATGTAAATTTATTTGGAGATGCCACGTACTAATTTAATTAGAGGATGCCACGTACTATAAATAAACACTATCAAAATAATTATTTTGGTCTTATAATAGGAAGGTAGTAACTAATAATTGATACACTTCAAGAATAACACATTCTACTCCATAAAAAAAAAAGAATAATAAATTCTACAAACAAAAAAGCTTAATTCCTTATTTAAAAATTTAAATATTAAAAAAAACACATTACCTTTTGTCTTAAATCTATTTAACACGTTCAAAAAATATTATAAGTCTATAGATTGAATAAACACAATTATATGCCTAAATTTTAGGTTTAGAAAAAATTCCATAAATATGCATGAAAACTGCATAATTCAAAAAATAAATAAATGGAACTACCATAATTAATATTAAAATAAATTATTCAATAGTTAAAACTCACCTTTATAAGTTATAACGGTTTGACCAAAATATAAATATCATAAATACAATTAAAATTTACCCAATTAACAAACTTTAATACAGTTTGACCAAAAAATAAATACTATAAATACAATTTAAATTTGTTCAATTAAGAATTTTCCCCATTTATAATTTTTCATTTATATACTCAATTATTATATACCTAAATTTTAGGTTTAGAAAACATACCATAAATTTGCGTCGAAGCTGCAAAATTCGAAATGAAATATACCATAATTACTATTAAAATAAATCATTTGATTTCAATGACTAAAACTCACCTTTATAACACAGTTTGACTAAAATATAAATATAAATACCATAAATACAATTAAATTTTACCCCATTAATAAGGTAACCCAATTAAAATATAATTACTATTTTAGAGAATATCTTTATAGATGATGTGACAGAAAAATTATTTATTAATTTATGTATTATTTATTTAGTTATTATTTAGCTTAATCTTCCAAGTTTATTTATTAATACTTATTAATAATTACTTATTAATACAAGTATGTATACTGTTGAGTTTCAAAAAAGGGAACTTTCACATGCTCATATCCTGATATGGTTGGAAGAGGATGAAAAACTGAAAACAGGGAATGACATTGACAAAATCATCTCAGCTGAGTTACCAGACCCTACTTTGTTTTCTTCTTTATCAATTTTTGTTTCCAATTTCATGATGCACGGTCCATGTGGTTTAGCAAACAAGTCTTCTCCGTGCAAAAAAGGTGGGCATTGTGAGAAATTTTCCCCGAAAGATTATGAAGATTCAACGAGAATTGATGGGGAAGGGTATCCAAAGTATATAAGTAGGCGAATTGGAATTCAAGTAACCACAAAAGGAGTGCACTTGGATAATAGCTATGTGGTCCACTACAACCCTGAACTTCTTATGTGGTATCAAACTCATATCAGCATTGAATATTGCAACAAATCAAATGCTATTAAATATTCGTTCATGTATGTGAACAAGGGTCCTGACAGAATTTCTGTTGAGATTTATAACTAAGGTAAAGACAGGAACCAATATGAAGTTGTAGATGAGATAAAGCAGTATTATGACTGCACATATTCATCCCTATGAGAAGCAATATGAAAAATTTTCCAATTTTATATTCATGATAAGTGGCCTCGAGTTTATCTGTTATCATTTCATCTGTCAAAATAGCAGTCTATCACATTCAGGGATTACGAAAGAATTGGCACAGTTGTTTGGCGGAATGAGGATCTTGATACAATATTCTTAGCATGGTTTGAAGCAAACAAAAAATTTGAAGCTGGTCGAAATCAAACCTATGCAGAATATCCTCAAATGTGTTGTAAATATTGCAGTAGGAACTCAATAAAATTTCATTAATATGAAATTAAGATTACAATCATAATCACAATTGTGTGAGACATTTCACATTGACACTTTGATACTGTCCTCAAGAGTTTATTCACTAGAGATGCGAAAACTTCCCAGGATTCATCAGACTCTTCTAACCAATTGGTTAGGACTCGAAATTGGAGATAACGAATTACTGGAATATAAACTCAAATAAAATAACAAAATGAATTCATAAAAAGAAACAATTTTCTACTTCATCCTCACTCTGTGGCAGCTACCATCATATATATATACTCAAGCATTGAAACTTCACAGTTGTGCAAAAGGAACAAGACAGTTAAAGCATTTATAACCATCAAAACCAATGAGAAGTATATGTTTATAATACACTAACGTTGAATCATAGTTAATATCAATTAAATGAATTTAATAGGAAAATAAAAGTATATAGTAACCATGGAGATACAATTATTTTTACTTTTAATTTAAGAAATACTAATATAAACTTATTATTAATAAAATATTCATTTATAACCATGAGGCAATGATGTGGAGCCTCAGGAAAAGAGACATATGAGACTTTTGGTCACTACCCAAAAATGATGCACAAGTTCTAGATGAGACTTTTGGTCACTATCTCTCCTGGTTGTGGATAAATCTTTTTTTAATGAAACTTTTGGTCACTATCCAAAAAGGATGCAGGAGTTTTGATGATGTGAAGACAGTTTATGGATAACTATTTGAAACATTATGTGATGAATGTCATGCTTTGGGGTTTCTGACTGATGAAAAAGAGTTTATATACAGAATAAATGAGTAAAGCGAAGTAGGTTCAGGGCACAAGTTAAGACAATTATTCGCTACTTTTCTATTCATGTGCACAATTAGTAAACCGGATTTGGTTTGGAATGCTACATGGAGGATATTAGCTGACGAAATTTTGTACGAAAGAAGAATACTTCAAATACCAGGTTGTATATTACTATTGATTTTTTGGGTTTTTTATTTTATTTTTTTCACTTTAATTATCTAATTACTCAATTTAATGTGTATTTTATTTTTTATGTTCGGTTGAGATTGAAAAAATTCTCCAACGAAATGCATGGGGATCAAGGATCTTAGTTGTTTACCATATTCGATATTGGATGATGTGGAAAAGTTTCAAAACAAGTTCATAGTGGAAGAGCTTAACTATAGTAAAGAAGTAATGATAGTTAAACATGCATCCTTTCTAAATATGATGACAGATGAATAGAATGGTGTGCATGACAGCATATTGCAGTTAGTATTGTCTGATAATGGTTGAATTATTTTTGTATGGATATGGAGGAATTGGAAAAACTTTTGTCTAGAATAATTTATCTGCGGCCATCCGTTCAATGGGTATGATTCATTTGGGATGAAACCCCTATGTTAAAGAGGAATTGTTTCGAGGCACTGGATATGACTTTGAGAGATATCATGAGACAAGAAGATGAAAGCAACATGAACAAGCCATTTGACAGTAAGGTTGTAATTCTTGGCGGTGACTTCAGACAAATTCTTCCGACCATTCCAAAAGGGGGTAGGCAAGACATCGTATCTGTTGCGGTAAATTCTTCTGATCCTTGGAAGCTCACTAGAAACATGAGATTAAGAATGACAAGGTAACCTAAACAAGAATTAGTGATAAAAGAATTTGCTGACTGAATTCTCAAAATTGGTGATGGCAATTTTAATTCAAATGAGCATGGTGAATTAGATATTGAAATTCCAGCAGATCTTTTAATACATCATAGTGAAAATCCTCTTCTCGATTTCATTGACTTCACGTTCCCCAATCTATTTCAAGTTTTTGGAGGAACGATGCATATTGTGCCCTACCTTGAAATCTGTTGAGAAGGTTAATGACTTTATCCTTGAGTTACTTCCAGGTAATACTATGGAGTACTTGAGCTCCGATAGCACTTTCAAATCATATGAGGTCCGAGTTCTTAATTTCTCATGCTTCGGAATTCCGAATCAACAAATAACTTTGAAGAAATGTGGTCCTTTAATGCTTTTGAGAAATATAGATCAAGCAACCGGTTTATGCAATGGGAAGTGACTAATTGTGGATGATCTTGGAATAAACATTATACATGCCACTGTAATAACACGAACCAACATTGGGGATGACATTTTCGCTCTAAAAATGGACATGGTGTCATCTGACTCAGGTTACCCATTTAAGTTTGAAAGACGTCAACTTTCAATCGGTCTGTGTTGTGCAATGACGATAAATAAAAGTCAAGGTCAGACACTATCCCATGTTTGCCTATACCTTTCTCGCCCAGTATTCACACATGACCAATTTTATATAACTTTCTCAAAAGTAAGGTGAAGAAATTATGAATGTTGCTATTAACATCATCATAATGTCATGGGTTCGCTTACAAACGTCGGAACCGACAACTCATAAGACCGAAATGGGGTGCTCGCAAAAATCAAAGAAATTGAGATTGAATTTGATGCTTATATTATTTATTATTTCACAAGAGTAAAAAAATGGTTATATTTCAAATAAAAATTTAAAATAATAATAGTTCAAAGGAAGTAAAGTTATTTATTCATTTCCTAGGTAAAAATTTAAATGTGTTTTGTTCGATGCATTCATCGAAAACTTCAACACGTTTCTAAGTAATGACGATGTCAAACATGTTGTTGTCATATTCATGGGAAATATGAGTGTTATTCAAGGTACATTTACATTATTTTGTCTTCTACATACTAAAGCGACTTTTACATATAATAACACATATTTTACGCATATAAACCTGACTACAAAAGAAAAATCTCCAAGCGAATATCAGGTACAAGCTTGGTTTAATTTCACTAAAGTTATGTTTAATCCGAACGTTCCAGAAACAGTGTCTTACAAAGATAGGTAAGTGCCATATAAGTTTTTCATAATCAAGTGGCCTATCATGACCGCAACTGTCACACAACTGCATACTCTGATGGAGAACTCTTTTTTTGTCCAAACTGTGAACAACACATCAAGCCTACCACCAGGTAAACATCAATTAACTTTGTTTTTTAATTAATTTGATTTATATTCAATTTGTTTTTGCATTCATGTTTTCTGCAGGTATAAGCTACAGATTAAAGTAGTTGATAATATTGGCTCTGCATCGTTGATCGAGGTCGTACCCGATGCAAATAATTAATTAAGAAAGCTGTAGTAACTAGGAAGTGCCTCCTAGGTCGTCTCCCAAGGATTATCGTTTGAACGAAGATTCAATACTTCAAGAACGCACACACACTAGGGGGTTATGATTCAGTTACAATAAGAAAGGAAAAGATAGTGATAACTCCTAGGCAAGTGTACCTATTCGTTAAGTAGTAATAAATTATCGAACTCAAGGATTGCGGTCGTCTAAAGAAATTTAACCTATTAAATAACTAAAGAGACTAAGGAAAAAAAGTTTGGGGATGGATAATTGTTGTTGAAACGAACTTAATTAATTGCAAGGTAAAGTGAAAAGCAAATACGTAGTATTGAAAACAATCAAAAGGGGAAGTACCTGGGGTAGGATTTCATCAATTTCACTTATGTTCTTAATAGACTAATTAACTCATGAATTATCTAACTTATTTATGGTGCTTGCCTAAGTTTCTACGTGATAATCTCTTAACTACGCAGAACTTCCAATTAAACTGCTAACACTAATCTCTTAGTTCCTAGACGAATTCAATTGGGGAATTAAAGTATTTAGTTACTAGCCAACACAATTAGAAGTTACCCTTATCTCTAAGGCGTAGGCGTTCCTAATCAATTTCTCACCGGATCCCTATTTTCTACCGATTTCTCAATCGCATACAAAATAGCAAAGTTAATCTTCATGCATAAAGATTCATAGATAAAAGATGAGAAATTCATAAATAAAACTAGAATTCATGAACCAAAAAGTAAATCAAAACATAAGGTCAAGAGAATCAAACCGAACACCCCAAGTACCTACAGAGGTTTAGCCAAGCATGACTTTCATGATAAATAATTTATTGAGAAAAATAAAGGTTCTTCAAAAAGCTCCAATACTAGTATTAACTCTAGAGAAGAAGGCTCAAAAGCTGCTCTTAATACCTGCCCTCCTCCAAAATCTCTGGCCTCGTTCCAATATATATTAATTCTGTTTCCTCTGATTCTGTTTCCGTCTTTATTCTAAATATATTATGTAATCTTAATTTCAATCACGTGATCACCCTTTCTGTTGCTTTTGCTTTTTGGTTCAACACCTGCCACGTGTCGCGCCTCTATTGGACAGAGCTTAAAGGGGTGGAATCTAGTCCTTTTCGAACCATTGTCTTACGGTGGAACCTCAGAAGGATGGAGCCACGTGCTTGAAGGAGATTCCGCAGCCGTTTATTTCCGCAAGTGCACTGCAACTCCGTGGGCTATCACCACCAGATCAGATCCTTTTTTTCCTGATTTTCTCTTTTCCTCAATTCCGAAAATCCTAAATAAAATAAAATCAAAATAAAAAGATATATCAAAATAAAATACTAAAAAGATAATAATTCAAAATAAAACATATCAACTAAAAATAAAATAACTTAAATCCTAATAAATCTAAATAAAAATCATAAAAATATATAAAAATACTAAAAACCACATAAAAATAGTAAAATACATGGAATAATCATGTAGTTGCCTAAAATGACTAAAATATCCTAAATAATATGTCAAAATGCATGAAAATAAACTAGAAAAATAGCTTAAACACCCGGGTCATCAGATAGTAAGCAAATTAACAAAATCAAATAAAACAGACGAACCCCTTTGTTCAGTATATCGTTGCTCAAACATTGGTACAAAAGATGAATTCTTTCTGATTAATTCCCTAATTCGTGAGAACTAATTAACTAAGAGGAAATTAATTCACAGTTTCCTAAAGTAAGCGATTAAGAAACGGTTAAGCACTAACATGAACTAAGCGATCATGAATCAAACTTTATTTCTAAAACTACAGAATTAAGCAAACCCTAGATCAAAAACAGAGATAAAGAAGACTAATTAAGAACGAATTCTACATTAAGAACTATACCTCAAGAGTAAGATATACTTTGTAAATGGATTCAATCCAAGAAAGTTAGCCTTTCATGGATGGAGCGGAAACAACTATAATATTAGAGAAGATAGGGAGTAAAAGCATAAACCCAAGCAGAATCATAATAGTTAACTGAAAATTCAAAATTGTATTCAATAGAAAAAGTAAAACGTAGAAGGTAGAAGGTAATTTTTGTCTCGGCACAACTCCTTAAATAGAGCTGAGATCAAATCCTAATCAAAATCAAATCCTAAAAGATAAAATCCTAAAATAACAAACATAAATAAGATAGAATCTTAGTATCACGAAATTAAATCCTAAAATATAATCTAAAATACAATCTTCACTTCAGCACAAATACAATCTTCATTCAGCAATTCCAAAAATGCCCTTAATGGCAAATATGACCTGAAAATAATAATAAACTTAATTAGACTACATAATAAAAATTCATTCCAAACAAAGTCAATTAAGCACAAAGAACCATCAATAATGCCAAATTAATGTTATGAAAAGTGGGTAAAATATTGCTCATCAGTCGTTTGTCATTTTTGAACGAGATGGTTGTTCTCTTCTCAATCAAAAAAGCAAAGAAATTATGAAAAAAAAATGGAAAATTTGAGAATTTCTTTATCCGCATTGAGAATTTCTACTTTTTGAGTATATTGCCCTCGGTGGTCAATTTGAATCATTTTGACAATTTTTAATATTTCATATATTTACCACGGTTGTCAATTTTCAATAAATCACTGTATGTTTGAAAATCTTCGTGCAGAGTTATATATATGTGCTATTCACCCAAAAACAAATTGCCATGAAACAACCACAGAACAATTGCCCATTTTTTGGTACTATAAACCTATACACTAAACTAACAAAATAACAACCAAATTTTTTTAAAAAAACAAAGAACATAACTGTATTTAATAAATATTAAAAAAATTGTTCAACAAATTAAAAAAAAAAATCGAGAATAAATTCCCCCGTGCAAGACACGGGTATAAAACAAGTATATATATATATATGGGCTAATCTACAAAATGGAGGTCTTCTTCTAGAAAGCTCTCTCACGGCTATTCCATTTCCCTCCAAAATGTCAAAGCCTATGGTTTTGAGGTACACCTAGTGCCTCTTTGAATATATTGATTCCCTTGCCAAAAAAAAAAATATTCCATGAAATTTTAAATACCTTTATGAGATTTCTGAATTGAAAAATAGAAATATTCCACAAATTAACCATGCATAATTTATGAATAAATGAATCAACTAATTTGAAGAAAATAAAATAATTGTTTACCGATAAATGAATCAGTGAATATTATGCTATATTTCTATATTACGAATCTTTTTCTTATAACTTTACCATTAATATAAATTTACACGTTGGAATTTTGGTTTTATATTAATTAAATTACTCTAATTAAATAAATAAGAGAAGATTTAAATAATATTTATTTTTCATGTTAAAAAAGTTAATATTTTTTCAATCAAATAATTCTAATTCAGTGGCCAGTCATTTCATTTTTTTATCTTTTATATTTACGAAAATTAAGGGTTTTTAATAATTTTATGTATGAGTTCAAAAAAAAAAAATTATGTATGACATGTCAATAATTTACTCCATTAAAATATTTCTTATGAGTCTATCAAATAATTCAAATTCAAAATATTTACAATATATATTTTTTACTTATCTATTTTACATAAGGTTTTCACGTGTCACCCATGGCTATACCATTTAAGTCCAAAATGACATATTCCACGAAATGTTTTATGCCTCCAGATTTTTGGAAATGAAAAAATAAATATTCCACAAATTTATTGTGTATAAATTATGAATAAATGGATAAATTAATATGAAGCAATTAAAAAATTATAATTAAATAAGATTAATTTTCATGTTGATAAAATTATTATTTTTGTTCAATCAAATTATTCAAATTCAATGCTTCTTTACTTTTTATATTTTATATTTACTAAAAATAAGGTTTTTTCAATTTTAAGTATGAAATGTTACTAATTTAATATACTACCTCAAAAAATAAAATTAACAAAAAATATATATAATTTATATTTAATATTAATTAATATTTCAATCTAAAATATTGTTTTTTTTTCTTTGACTTATTTTTTTCTAAAGAAAAAAATATATTGATAAAGGAACACTCAATTTTACTTTGACTTATCTTAAATATCAAAAATATTTTTATATAAGTTTCTTCATCTTTGTTTTTGAAATTTTTTATTGTTCGATAAAAATAACTTTGTTAATTATTTAATTAAATAAATTATAATATAATTAAATAAGATTAATTATCATGTTGATAAAATTATTATTTTTGTTCAATCAAATTATTCAAATTCATTGCTTATTTATTTTTTATCTTTTATATTTACTAAAAATAAGTTTTTTTCAATTTTAAGTATGACATTTCACTAATTTAATACACTACCTCAAAAAATAAAATTAACAAAAAATCTTTATAATTTATCTTTAATATTAATTAATATTTCAATCTATAATATTGGTTTTTTTACATTGACTTATTTTAAATATCAAAAAAATATTTTTATATAAGTTTCATCATCTTTGTTTTTGAAAATTTGTATTGTTCGATAATAATATTTTTTTTTGGTTATTGGGGGACTATGCTAAAAAAACTACACACGAAACGCCCTTGGGTAACCAACACCCGTGAAATAAAAAAAAAGGTTATGACAACTAGGAGGAGGATCCTCATAAACAAAGGTATCTAACTCTAGAGAGTGAGCAATGTTCGTCAAACAATACGCAACTTGATTAGCTTCACGCAAAGTGTGGTGACACTTGACCTCCGAATCCTTAAGCATCAAATCCTTGATCTGCAGAACTAAGGAGGCATAGGGATGAGTACTCCTCACACAGCCTTCATTAACAAGGGTACACCGCCACAAGGGAATCACTTTCAACAATCAGCCGACGAAAGCCACGAGCCCATGCCAAATGAAGCATAGTAAAAATCCCACATAACTCGCTCCAAAGGACATGTGATCGACCCAAGTTCCTGCTAAAACCAAACATCGTACTGTAACGCCCCAATTTCTCAACTGAGGAATCACATTAGTAACCTGATAAGTCTAAGGACTATTTTGTAATCCTAAAATACAAGGGTAATTTTTTTCGAAGGGCTAAACACATTGTCGCTAAAGCGAATGCACCTGTCACTTGTTTGATAAAACACTTCCATTGTAGATTTCTAAACATAGCATAACCCTCAAAATTAAACCTGTACCCAATATAATAATAATATACATAGTCATATAGTAATTCACGATATCATAAACAGGGTTCAAAATAAGTACGCACGCTTAGACAAGTGGCAAACACAGGGTTTTAGTAATGGAGTTTTCAGATAACAAAGGAGCTCAAATACAGCCCTCAAAAGAAAATAAAACTTCTCCTTCCATCTTCACTCCGTCGCTTACTATCTCTTCTACATCTCGTGCATGACTAAGCATCATCGGAAGGATCTCCATTGCCTAATAGCGTTAAGCGCCCAAACAACATGTAGCAAACAGAAAAGGTTAACTCCATGCAATTACTTCACATAAAAGAGAAAAACATGTTATTCAAGTTCAACAACATAATATGGTAAGTAAACGAGCAATTTAATTCAAGACAGAAGCCAACACATCAAACAATAAGTGTTAAATCAGATATCAACAAAATCAAACGTTAGTGCCTATAATGCGACTATATGCTACTAGCCTACTACCAAGATGGATCGATCAATATCGTCTCGCAAGACAGGACAATCACGCTGGACCACACCCCACCCCATCGCCACTTTATAATGCCTCGAAAGACGGGACAATCATGTGGGACCACACCCCACCTCATTGCCACTTTAGGTCCAAGCCCTATATGTCAAGTCAGTCAACAATATCTCATCAAGCTCAGTGGTCACTCAATCAACAATTCCAAGTCCAATAATCAAGTCAGAGTAACCACATGTTATTCATATTTCCCACAAGCAAAAGTCAATTCAATTATGCATACTAGTTCATCAAGTAAATCATTAAGCAATGAACAATGGCCTAAGCCCAAGAAAATAAAGGCGTAAGCCCCAAGATTTAACAATGGTCAAAGCCTCAGAAAACATTTGACAAAAACCTCAAAACAGTCAACAATAACAAGTATATATCAGAGTAAAACATGTCAACTTCGCAATCAAACTAAACACCTTCATCTCAAACACAAGCAGTGCAATTAAAGCAGGCAATACTCAAGAATACTTCTATACTGAGTTACCCTTACCTTCGTGAGTAGCAATAGTGCATAGAAGTTGCGAACCTCGTGATCTTTCAGATCTCAGAAAATTAATCGCTTTCGTAAATGCTATGCTTCTAGATCCTAGCTTCCGCTCTCCAAGACTCAAGATTTTTTTTACCTAAAAGTAGCTCACATAAATAGCTAATGCTATTGTGAATATTGTGGGGATATAGCTTTGTGTGTGTTTTGCACTAATGGTGAATTGATAAAAAGAAAACCCTCACAACTTACGTTGCCTTTTATAGGATTCAAAAGGTAATAAAATAATTAAACTTCATGGTGAAGAAATCTGAAAATGTGGATACATATGAAGGCAAACAGAATGGGTGAGCTGTGTGTTTCATGGCCTAGAGTTAGACGTGTAAGATGGTGGTTGACTATAGGCATGTGCTGTCATGAAAAAGGAAGATGATTCAGCTTAAGAATTGAAGTGTCATGCTTAATGACACATTGAGCCCATCGTCCTCTGCCACGTAGGGGAAAAGATTGAAAGAAAACTGAAATTTTATACTAGTAACTAGTAATGAAGGTGAATAAATATGTAATGAGGTTATTTTGGTAGTGTAGGATTTAACTCATAGAGCTATAGAAAAAGTATTAAGAAAATGAATCACTATCCTAAAAATTATTAGAGACTCTATGATATAATTTAAAATCATTTTGAGCAAGTTTAAGTGACCAAGTGTAGAAGTGTTAATAAGTTTTATATATATATATATATATATTAAATTTTCTTGCAAAGTCACTTACGTGACTCTTCTCTTTTTTTTTTCTATTAACTTTGTCACTTACGTGACTGTATTATTATTTTTTATTTTATTTATTTAATTAGATTTAGGAAGAGAATTATAATAATAATAATATTAATAATACATTCATTTATTCAAACACACAAGGCACAAATAACCTATCAACTTAAGCTCAATAGCGCTTATTGCTATTAAACCGATAAATAACTAGTTAATTAATTGCATAAATTATCCGGGTCTTACACGTACCATTGACCATCTGAGTCCTTGCAGACACCGCCACAACCTTCTCAAATGCTACATGTGACATTTGGGCAAGACTATTTCTCCCATAGTTCCTTTACATGTCGAAGAGTGAGTGACATTCCATTGAGAATGTGACCTATGCAGATGTAGTTATCATTGTCCCACTTTTGTCTCTCTCTTGTTTCAGCCATGATTTCATTTTCCTTCTCTGATGGTCTTGTAGTGTTTAGAACATACACCACTTTCAGGGTTTTAAGAAGGAATTGCATCTGTAAGATCAAGTTTTGATCTAGTAGTACAACTCTATGTTTTGATGGTTACAAGTTAATTATTAAGTATGAACAATTATAGTACTCTAACGTTGTTTTCTGAGTGTTCAAATGACAGGCCAAGACTCTGGACCTATCTCACAAGAATCAGAAGCACAATGCTCAAAGAGTAACCTCTGCAACGCTTTCGCACGTACTATGTTCAATCTGAACAGTAGATCAAGCTTCAGAAGATCTGAAGATTACCAAGCTCTGATATGGATTCAGCTCACTAGAAGCTCTGAAAGATCAGACGTTCTGAAGGATCAGACGCTCTGAAGGATCAGACGCTCTGAAGGATCAAACGCTCTGAAGGATCAGACGCTCTGAAGGATCAGAAGCTCTGAAGCATCAGAAGCTGAGTAGTGAAGACTCTGAAGTCCAAGAGTAAGCTGGCTCTGAAGACCAAGTACTTCTCCTCTGAGTCCAGAAGCAGAAGGTACAAAGGTCAGAGGATCCAAGCTTTCCTTTGACTCTGATCATCAAGCTTCACAAGTTCCAAGATGAAGCACCACTCTGATCAGAAGTCAACAATGTTGAAGGTCATATCGCTATCCAAAGTACAAAAGCAATTGTACCATTCCTGACGACCTTACCTAACTGATTCAGCCATAGCAGAACCTAGAAATTCCAGATCTGCCCTCCAACGGTAGCATCTCCATGCAACGTTCAAACCCTAATCCTTGGAGTATATAAAGAGGCTGAAGATTGAAAGATGCGGTCTAAGAAACTTACTCACGCGCAAGAAATATTTAAAATCTTCTTAGCAATCTTTCTTCAAATAGAACTAAGTGTGTTTACTATCAGCTTTTGAAGAAGCACTTATTTGTAAACCCAATACATTCAAACAGTTGTTTGTTTTACCTTTAGGAGATCAAGGTTGATCGGATCCTAGAGAAGACTAAGAGAGTGAATCTTAGTGATAGCTAAGTCAGTGTATTGTTAGTCACTTTGCAGGTAGCAAGTGCAGTTGTAACAAAACTCTGATTAGTGGATTGCCTTCATTCTAAGAAGGAAGAAATCACCTTAACGGGTGGACTGGATTAGCTTGAGGGATTTATCAAGTGAACCAGGATAAAATTATTTGTGTGCTTTCCTTATCCCTTATCTCTGCACTTTTATCATTGGTGTTTGAAGAGATTTATTTAAATCTCAAGTGGGTTGAGTTTTTAGTTGTAAAACGTTATTCAAACTCCCTTTCTATCGTTTTTCATACCTTCAGCATCTTTTTCTGCCACTACATCAACCTTCTCATGAGACCTCATTCAAATACTTTGTTTTTTCAATTCAGTGATAACAGATCATGTTAAAAATTGGTACGGATATTTATAAATAATCCTTTTTATCACTAGTTACATGTTGTACATATTAATTATAGTATATTCTTTATATGTTAAAATTAATTTGCAAGCTTTGATATTTTAATTTGTGAACCAAATTGTTATTTTAATCGTGCTAGACAAATCTTTCCTAACCCTTTTTTTTTTCTTTAGGTTTAATTGCACTTTTGGTCCCCCAACTTTGGTCTTTCTGCGAAAATCGTCCCCAAACTTTAAAATTAGCAAAAAACGTCCCTAACGTTTACACCCGGTTGCAAAATTGGTTTTCCGTCAAATTCCATCCAATATTTAACGAATTCTGGGATAAACAAAAAAAAACAAAACCTAAAAATTGATGAATATTCATCTTCTTCATCATCATCTTCAACATAAAGCTGAAAAAAATTCCAAAAAAAAAAATCAATCTGCTCAAACCCAGTCACCATCAAACACCTTACATAAAAAAAAAAACCATCAAACACCTTACATAAAAAAGCAAATCCTTTCCATTCTCCTTTCACTCAAAGAAATCAGAGTACATTTTTAGGATTTGAGGTCAGATATGTGGGAATCTAGATCCAGCCCCACCACCACATTCTTCTTCGAAACCACTTCCTTCTTTCGCTAGAGCCATTTGCCACCACTTCCTCCTGTTCTTCAAAATCAAGATCTGGCAGCACCACCACCAAACCGCGTCGCCACCACCACCTCTGGGTTCGCAACGCCTCCTTTACGTGGATCTCCAGTCCACGAAGCACCGCGCCATCACCACCTCTGTTGAAGCTCTTCAGTCACCGACCACCGCCGTCGTGTATCTACTCCTATGCCTTCTTCATCTCTACTCCAAACCAAACAAAAACAAGCAAAGAAAGAGAGTAGGATTGAGGGAGGAAGAGAGATGGAGATGGAGGATTCGAAGAGGAGCGGCGGTGGTGCTTCGGTGACGACGAGGAGCGGCGGGGTGGTCTATGGCAGATTCAGATTTGGGTTCAATGGAGGTGGGTCAAAATTCCAGGTCAAAACCCCACATCCTCTTCTTTGGTGCATGTCAAAACATCACCTTTGAACAATATTTTTGAATTTTTTGATTTGGGTGAGGGAAAAGGAGTATTGGTTTTTATTTCTGGAAATTTTTGTGGTTGAATTTAATGAGTTTGTTGTTGGGAAGATTGTGAATTTGAGTTTGAGTTTGTGAATTTCTGGGTTTTTAATATGAAGATGATGAATGTTTCAGATACTAAATTTTTTAATTAATTTTTTGAGGAATATTCCGTTAGTTTTTGGATGGAATTTAACGGAAAACCAATTTTGCAACTCGGTGTAAACGTTAGGGACGTTTTTTTTCTAATTATAAAGTTTGGGGACGATTTTCGCAGAAAGGCTAAAGTTGGGGGACCAAAAGTGCAATTAAGCATTTTCTTTATTCACGCTCCCAACACCTATATATTTACCACCCTTGAAATCTCTGTCTCATGCACCAAACCAACCTCGTGTCTTCTTTCTCTTTGTGTTCTCCAACATGTACTTGCCATTTTCATATTTCTCACCCGATTAGAATCTTTTTTTCTTGGCTCTCTCTTTTACACTCTGAATTCAGAATAGACATTATCATGAAGAGAAACTGCTATTTGAATCTTCGATCAAATCCTTCATCCCGTGAATCAATGTAAGCAATTTCGGACTTTTTAAATTCAATGTTATTTATCTTGTTGTGATTTCGGTTATTTTCTCAGGAAACTAATGGAGTTTTTCTTGCACTTGCAAATTTATCTTTTTGTGCAAGGATTTTTTAGGAATGAGGCGTTGAACGTAAACCAGCAAATGGTTGCCATTCCGCATAGTAGACGCCACATGTTGGATGTTACAGAACTTCAGGTATGTAATTTCCGTAGCGGTAAATTCTAGTATCTTTGACAAGTTCTTCATTCTTTTTGTTAAATTTCATAATCATGTTTTCCTCATTTATTTAATGGAATATAAAAAAAACTAAAGTAATTTAAAAGTTCAATGTGTAAAGTGCAATATGGTTTCAAAGTTTAAGATCTTTAATGAGCGATTCTATGGTAGACTATATTCAAAATCGGTACACGCACCAATAACTATCATTTATAAGTGCATGTTACTCACCATGTTTAACTTGATAAACAGTTATTTCTCCGTCCATAGTAGAGAAACCATTATAATATAATGTGAAGGAAAAACTAATTAAATTTGGCTAGTAGTCTTTTTTAAGAAAAGGAAATGAATTCGATATCAACATGGTTTTAATTATTAATTGGAAGAAACGGTTGAAATTATTTGCAGGCTAGAGTGATAATATGGTTGGCAAGTCAAGAAATGGAAGCAAGGAACAAAGAACCAGCTTCAATACCATTGTTTCCATTGCAACCTCAAGCACTATTAATGCAAGGCTTTTCCATAAAGAGATCACTTCACAATTTCCTTCAGAAGAGAAAGAAAAGGTCTAAAAGTCACGTATAGCTCCATTGCAACTTACAATAGCACAAAGTAGTCAAATTATGTACTACCAATTTTTACCCTTTGCGGGGACCAATAGTGTATTTTCACTTGATACACCACTTTCTTAAGTGGTCTAGTGATAAGGCACATTTTTATCAATGAAGAATGACTCTTCCAGTTCACTATAACATCTTCTAACCGTAAATGTTCCAGATTTGCATATGTGAAAAAAAAAAATGTGTGGGTCGGTCGCATTGATCGAACATTAATGAAAGGGAGTCATGAATGAAAAAATGCAAAGTTAAGGAAACAATGCATGCCACACGTTGTATTAAGAGAATGTTAAATACACTAGACGCAATTTGTATTCTTACAATACCGTTAACTTCTATAACTAGTGTTAGTTTGTTCTTTTTAAATTAGAAAAAAACATACAATAGGTACCGGTCGTAGTGGTTAAAAGCCGGTATTTTAATTCCTGAGATTGAAAGTTCGATCCTTAAAATATGCACTCTTAAAAATATCTGTGATATTTATCACACCCGGTTGAATATAATTGCCTCATTAGAGTATATCTATAATTAAAATCAAAAAAGTATTGACAGAACAAAGTGAAATTAAATCTATGGTATATACTCTCATAATTAACTAATATTTCCAAACCATGAGTGTAGCGTGGAGGTTGTTAATCTCATCTCTAAACCATGAAGTTAGTAGTTCGATCTTCACTCATGAAAATGAAACACATTTTATGGTTAGATGCTTACAACTTTGGCAAACCCGCAATACGGGTATTACACATGTTTCATGTATGATTACTTTTGTCATTTTTTAAAAAATTTGCAGCTCCGGGCTGTTTTTTTTTTTGTATTTGAAATTTTTAAAAATCAAACTAGTTTTTCAGTTTTATATTAGTTTAATTTTTTGTATTTTTCAGTTTTAAAAAATTTATCATCAACTTTGTAAATCTACAATAGTCACGATAATTATTAACTTTATAAATTCACTACAATGGGTAGTAGCGCTGACAGGATAATGTAGAGGTTATGTAATAGCGGTGGTAGAGGTTGATGTTACCTAGTGGCGGCGGCGGCGGTGGCAGCCGTGGTGGTGGAGTATGGCAGTGGTGGAGGCGGTGGCAACAACGACAGTAGTAGTGGGTTATGGTGGCATTGGAGGTGGTAGTGCCTGTAAGACCCAAGATTTTAGAATTAAATAAATAATTAATTTCCAACTCACACATAGGATTCTGTGTAAGCGTGAGGGGAACTTGACTTGTGTTTGATGTTTGGATTAGTATTATGAAGAAGAAATTTCAGGAAATGACTAAGAATGGTACTATAGTCGTTATAGTTTATAGCACGAGTTTTATTCACTTCCGCCTTAGGGCGAAAGTGTTAGTTAAAGGCTAATCTGCTCTTAAAGCACTGTAGAAGCAGAATTCAAAAATATTCAGAGGAATATAAGAACTTCTCTTATTCCTTTCCATGACGAGTGTTTCGACAAGAAACCCTGGACTGTACGAACGATCGATTTCGATTCTCGGAAGTTTGCCGAAACCAAGTTCCTGGTAACTCAAGAACCTTAAAACGAACTGTAGATGAAGACTTTTTCTATTCGGAGCTTCAAACGAAGTTTCCATCCGCGTTGTCTTATTCCGTTTAATGATACGAACCTTTCTTCAGAAGGAAGTTTCTGCATCTGACATTCGCTGCAAAAAGTAGTTTTTCGGGTTGAATTATTTCATACCGCTTTTTGGATCGTTTCATTTATTCCAAAACCTTGATTCAAGTTCTGGAAACTTGACATCGGAAACCCACTCAGCATTCACAGAGTATTGCACAGGAAAAATCGGAATCGGGAAATATTTGTTTTGCCGCGTTTTTGACCAACCTAATAAATAGCCAAAATTTGAAATATCTTCATCATTTTCCATGCTTTGGCCGTGGGTGAGCTTGAGGAGAAGAGGGAGAAGAGCTTTTTGCAATCCTTGACTGATCGTCGCACTAACAATTGCTATACGTAGGCCTCGAGGTACTGATGCTTTTCCTTACTTCTGATCGTAAATTCTGTCGCTTTTCTCTATGTCTTTATGTGCTCAAAGTTTTGAGCTTTTTGTAAAACTGTCCAAATAACTTGATTTCTCTGTCTAAACTTATTCCCTGCATGCCCAAGAACATGTTTAGCGGATTACATTTCGCCGAATCTCGTCGAATCGCCGCAGAACTCCAATTCTGCTCAAATACCCATTTTTTATGCTGAGGTTCCGCTTTTTGAATCAAAAACTCTCGACTGAGCTTAGTCGTCATAAACGTTGTTGGTATCGACTTCATCCAATTTTTTTTTCAAAATTACGATTTTCTGTTTCCGAGCTAAAAATCTTGACCAAAATACCCCTGTTCTAGTTTTCGATCCGATAATTTTTCTGAGAGTTTCCCTGGCCTAGATATCGCCTAAGAATACCTAGGAATTGATTTAGATCGAAGAAAAAGTTCGGAAACCCTATTTTCTAAAGTGGCCGAAACTTAGTGCTATGGTTCCTTGTCCAAAAATAATGTTTGGGTCTGTATGGTCTAAGCTATAGCGTAGCTCTTTCGATTGTCAAAATTTTGGCTTTGGTTTCGTGTTATTCCTAGTTCTGTAGCTCAAGTTATGCGCGTTTTAGCAAACGAAGTTCTATTGTCAATTCGTGCCTAAAAAGGAACTCTGAAGCTTTAAAAGCTTTCTTTCCGGTTTCGATTAGCGTTATTAGATAGTTTTACTTCTAGTAGGGCTTGTGTTGATGATTGTGTTTCCTTGTTCTAGGTTCGCAACTTCCATGCACAACTTCAGTAACACCCCACTTTTCGTTATTAAGTTGTTTATTATTTTATTTTAATTATTATTATGCTATATGGTAATTTGATGATATGTGATTTAATTACATGATAAGGTCATTAAGTGATTTAATTAGATAATTAAGTGATTATGTGATATAGATAAATATGAGTTTTAGATTTTATAGTGAGTAGTTGGGAGTGGGGCCCATTGTAAGATTATTTAAGGGTTAGGAGTGTATTAGAAAGAGAGTAATAAGAATTAGAGAATTGGAGAAGTTAGCAGAGAAGACGTGAAAAACAAGGAGAGGAGAAAAGAGAAGAAAACCTAGAATTTGATCTTCAAGAAGAAAAGAGTCTAGGAGGCTTTGTACCGGTGTCATATAAGGTAAGGGTTTGAATTTACCTTGTATAATTGTAGAATAACAGAGGTTGAGTTTAACATGAATGAACCCCCATCTTCTTTGAAAATTCAGAACTGAGAGACTGTGTTGAGTGTTAACATGTGGTGAGCAAAATTGATTTTGGGCGAAATTGAGGTTCCGGGGAAAATTGGGTTCTGTTCTGTTTTGCCCGCAGATACCCTAACAGTCTGTGTTGTACAGAGCATAACTCTCTCTACAGAATTTCAAATTGAGTGAAACCAATTTTGTATGAAAGATAACTCATAGGGCTATGTTGGGTAATATTTTCATAATTTTTCGATTGCTGGTTCAATACCAGAATCATTTGCAAGTTCATTCTGTTTCTGCCCGCAGACACCCTAGCAGCCTGTGTTGTAGAGAGCATAACTATCTCTAAAGAATTCTAAATTGAGTGAAACTAATTTTTTATGAAATCTAACTCATAGGGTTATATTGGGTAATATTTTCATAATTTTTGGATTGCTGGTTCAATACCAGAATTATCTGCAAGTTAACTCTATTTCTACTCGCAGACACCCTAACAGCATGTGCTGTAGAGAGCATAACTCTCTCTACAGAATTCCAAATTGGGTGAAACCAATTTTGTATGAAAGTTAAAGTATAAGGCTATGTTTGGTAAAATTTTCATAATTTTTGGAGTGCACGTTTAGTACCGGAATTATCTGCAAGTTTGCTATGTTTCTGCTTATTTATGGGATTGATTCTGAAACTGATTCTAGTAATTGATATGAGACATTTGATGATTTTGTGTTGCTATTTTGTCAGTGGAATAGTGAATGATTTGATAATTGTATTGAAGTGTTATTTTGTGCAATTTTGGTGTGATTTCCGTTATGGAATTTGGTGAGAAAATATGTTATATATTTGGGGCTGGAGTGGTCTCAAATTGCATGTTCTAATTTATGAGTTTTTGTACGAAATACACTTCATTTAGTCAAGAAGCAACGTGTCGGTTTTCATCGGAAAACTGAGGTTTGTCCCAGAACTGGCGTGGTTCTGGAAGTCTTGAGTGGACTTCATTGGTGGTTAACTGTCTGGAGTGGACGCGGTGATACCACTAAGGTTAACAATTGGTACCACATGCATACATTAGAGTCTCACACACTAAGTTTCACGTTTTCAGTGGTTTTATGTGTTTGGTGATTTGTTGGTGAATTGTTTTGTTGTTGTGGTAAAGTCGAATTATTATTCTTCTTTAAGCTTATAATTTTCCGAAACATTAATAAGAATTGTGAAACTGTCTTGAGAGAAAATATTATAATCACTCAGATTTTAAAGACAATGTGAAGAGTTTATAAAGCAGGATCTGAATTGTTTACTTGCTCTTTGTTATGCTATATTTTATACAATGTAAGTTCTTACCCTTCTGTTGGAATGATGTTCTGTGCGACATCGCTCAGGTACTGGAGGTAGAGATGTGGCTCATGAGGAGTAGCTTCGGAGAGTCTTAGCTTATGTTATTATTATTATTATTATTATTATAAAATAAGTGTCTTGCTCTGTAATGTAACACTGGGTAGATATTTTACGTTACTTTTACATTTTTGTTGAGAGGATCTTATAACCTCTCCTTATGGAAGTTTTTGAATGATTTTCTAAATTATGCCGATGTCGTACTGTTGATGGCCGAAGTGCTTATGAAATTCAGTTCTGAGTATGATGAATTTTATTGGAATATCATGGAAGATAAACCCATTTAAATAAGTGATCTTAAGCATCTTGGGATTATCTGGCTGGTTTAGAAATTTTATTGGCATAAATAATTCTTTCTTTGAAAAGCATATGAATTTATAAATTTTCAAACACAATCAGTGTTAATTTTAATGAGTTTTCGTGAAGAAGTGTAATACTCCCTTGATATGTTTTTAAACTCTGATAAACGTTTTTAAATAAAACAATGGGAAAAAGGGTGTGTTACTCACGAAGGTAAGGGTAACTCAGTTTTAGCGCGTCTTTGAGTCTTGCATGCTTTTATCGCACTGCATGTGCTTGAGATGAAGATGTTTAAATTGATTGAAATTTGATTATGATTGTTGTGCTGAACTGGGAAAATGTTTTCTGGAGGCTTCGGCCGAGTGAACTTATTGAGACGTGTGTCTCCGTTTTTTGAGAGGCTTCGGCCGTTCACTGGTTTCTGTCATTACTGCTTTCGTGTGGATTTTTGATTGTTGTCGTGGTTGATGTTGCGATGGATAACCTACTAAGCATGTGCTAAGTAGCTATATGCTGTGTTGATATTTGTACATATGCGTTGTTAGGTTGTACTGTGTGGCCTTCGTGGCGTATTGTGTGGCCTTCGTGGCATATTGAGTGGCCTTCGTGGCATATTAAGTGACAGGTCAATGGGTTTCGTACCAGATGACTGTCCCGTCTTGCGAGACACTTTTGATTTGATATGTCTTGGTAGTAACACCTCGTCGTACTACAGGGCACTTATATGGTTTTGGTTGATATCTAATTCGATGCTATATTGTTGAGGTTGTTGATAATTGATTTCAATCTATCATTATGTTGCTGATATCTGATTAAATCTATGTTGTTGATATCTGATTTGATTTTATGTTGTTGGATATATGTTGTCATCTATATGAAATTAAGTCGTTAGCTTATGTGTCATGTTATGCACTTAAACTTTAATAGCATGCTTTTCCCTTTTATACGTGGTAATTGCATGGAGTTAACCCTTTCTATTTGCTATTTGTTGTTTGGGCGCTTAACGCTATTAGGCGATGGAGGACTGTCGATGAAACTTGACATTTGTACGAGTCGGAGCTGAAGACTTGAAGATTAGTGGAAGACATGAAGAGTAGAGTCAGGTTTAAGGTTTGAGCCTTGGGTTAGAGAGCTTACCGCTATTGGTTTGAGCTTGCCTAATAATTTTTAGGAATTTGCATTTGAGATTCAGGTAGGTTCCGATGCATTGCTTTCTTGCGGTTCCCCGGTGTGGAGATCGTAGGGAGTAGGTCGGATTAGGGTGTCGTGGCATAACAAATTCCTTGTTGGATCTGATTTCATTCGTTAGATTTGTAGTTGTGTTCTTTCGTTCATACATTCGAGAACTTGCCTTGTTCAAGGCTTGATGTAGATTTTATTTACTGTTGGGTGTAAGCATTATATGTTTGGAAAACATTTCAAAAGAAAAAAATTACTCGCTTTATAAATCCTTTTGGAAAACATTGCATATTTATTTTATCAGGTTGATACCGTAACCCCTGAAAAATCGGGGCGATACAATTGTGGTATCAGAGCTTTGGTTGAGAAACCAGAGCTTGTTGGGGAATAGGTCTTCTGTGCTAGGTTGTTTGAACTCTGTAATTGATCGGCTGGGTGTTGATCGATTGACAGAGTGTTACATTATAAATCTATATGAATAATTGTTTATTTAGTCTACTAGATGTTTCTTTCTTGTTGTTGCTGCCATGAACACTAACCACTAACTTTTGACTTGGTGGTTATTACCCCCACCAAAATATTAACTGTAGTTGTTGCTTGCCTGTTTTGTTAGATGATATCCCAGGTATAGACTTTATGTATTGATAGGGAAAGGGGTATGCATTAGGCACATTCATTCGACTGTTGTTTGTGTCTGAAGGTTGTTCGTGAATGAATAACCTTATGCTAGTTAGTATTGGTTATATAGTTGACATATGGATATGTATAGGTATCTATCATAGAACCTCGTCTTGTTCTGACCTGAGTGTCTGTTGTGGTCTTTGACTGTTCATGAAAACAGGAACAGGAGGCTTCCACAACTGAACGAGACTCAAGGTTTAGACAACATGAATCCGATGGAGCAATCTATTGCTAATCTGACTGCCCTTATGGCACAACAAGTTACCAACACTGCAGCAAGGGAGGAAGCTGAAGCTCAACGTGCTGCTACTGCTGCTATTGTGACTGCTCAAGACCGAGCTGAAAAGAATGCTCGCCATGTGCAGCGGGAGGAACGCGAGTTGGCTGCCGCTCAGACTAGGGGTCTGAATGATTTCAAGCGTCAGGATCCACCGAAGTTCTCTGGAAGCTTTGATTCGGAGGAAGCTGACCTATGGCTCCAAGAGTTGGAGAAGATCTTTACTTTCTTGCATACGACTACAGAGTTGAGGGTGAATTATGCGACCTACATGTTGACTGGTGAAGCTGAGTATTGGTGGCGTGGGGCTAGAGTTATGATGGAAGCCGACCATCAAGCTATCACTTGGGAGTGTTTCCGTGGAGCTTTTCTAGACAAGTACTTTCCTGCTAGTGCAAGAGCCGCCAAGGAGGCACATTTTCTGCGACTTCGTCAAGGGGGTATGACCGTGGCGGAGTATGCTGCTAAGTTGGAATCATTGGCGAAACACTTTCGCTACTTTCGAGGGCAAGTGGAGGAAGGCTACATGTGTGAAAGTTTTGTTCATGGGCTAAGCTACGAGCTACAAAGGGCGGTGCAACCGCTGGGGATCAACCGCTACCAAGTATTGGTGGAAAGGACAAAGGGAATTGAGGCTATTGATAACCAAAGAGAAAAGTACCAAGGTCTGAATAAGTCTAAGCAAGGAAGTGGAGGTCCGACTAGGGCTAACCAATGCAGGAATGACAAGGGCGAGAACTATCCGAAGAAGCCGTATGTTCGTCCTCAGGGTAAGGGGACGACTTCTGGGTTTGTTAATCCTTCGAGAGGGGATGCTATCGCACTGAGACCTCTACCAGTGAGTTTGGAGGGTGTGACTTGTTTCAAGTGCAACAAAAAGGGGCATTTTTCCCATCACTGTCCTGAGGATCCTTCGATGTGCTGGAATTGCAACGAGCCAGGCCATCTTGCTAGGGATTGCTGGAAACCGGAAGTTGAGGTCACTATGAATACTGCAAGGGGACAAGGAGGCCAAAATTAGAACTGGAATGTAGTGTGCTTCAAGTGTGGACAAGCTGGACACTGCGCCAAGGCATGCGCAAGACGTTGCTACAACTACAGAAAGCCAGGGCATTCAGCTAAGGACTGTGAGGAACAAAATATTGAGCCGACTGCGAGAAGACTGGGGGATCTCGTGCAACCACTTCAGGAAGAGTTGCGAGTGCAGGGGAGCAGGCTGAGGAGAGCATGATGTCGTCGGGATCCTGATCTTTTGGTTGACTTACGAACTGATGCGATATTCTTTTGGAGTTTCTATGTTTTGTCGTATGCTAACTACTTTGGTTGTTAAAGTCTCATACTACAATCTTATTATACTTAACTACTCGAAGTATCAAGCTATATCATAAGTTTCTTTCAAATTTTCCTTTAGTGTTCATTATCGCGATATACCTTACTTGTGCCGTAATTATTATTTCGATGTAGTAATAGCTTCACTGTAGGGGTAAAGGAACTGTCTAGACCTAGGAGCTCGTCGTAGTGGGATAGGTTGGATTTAACCTCAGGTTATACGTTCGGTGATAGCAAGTTGGGAAGGTTTGACTCTGACTTAAAGGTTGTTAGCCTAGATTGGGAGATAAGTTATGTTAAGTACTTGGCTTCTTGGCGGGTGTATAGAATTTGGGCTTATGAGTTATCGTATGGTATGTGTAAGACTTGGAGTCTTGTCAGGTTTAGATTAAGAGATTAAGATTTGGTTTTTTTGTGAGGGTGGCTCATTGGTCTTACCAGCTATTTTCTAAATTTCCTTCTTCTAGATATTAAGCCTGATCAACTTAATATTGGGGAGTGGTATTCAGAATCCTAGCCTGTGGGGGACGATGAGCGTTGAGTGGAGCCTGTGTGGCATATTGTGTGGGCCTTGTGCCGTTGTGTGGAGCCTGTGTGACATACTGTGTGGGCTTTGTGCCGTTGTGGGAGCCTGTGTGGCATACTGTGTTGGCTTTGTGCCGTTGTGGGAAGCCTGTGTGGCATACTGTGTGAGCTTTGTGCCGTTGTGGGGAGCATGTGTGGCATACTGTGTTGGCTTTGTGCCGTTATGGGAAGCCTGTGTAGCATACTGTGTAGGATTTGTGTCGTTGTGTGGAGCCTGTGTGGGCTTTGTGCCGTTGAGTGGAGCCTGTGTGGCATACTGTGTGGGCTTTGTGCCGTTGTGTGGAGCTTGTGTGGCATACTGTGTGGGCTTTGTGTCGTTGAGTGGAGCCTTTGTGGTATACTGTGTGGGCCTTGTGCCGTTGTGTGGAGCCTGTGTGGCATACTATGTGGGCTTTGTGTCGTGATGTTGTGGCCTGCGTGGCATAGTGTGTGGTTTGAGAACTGATATTTTAAGTTGAAGGAGAAGACCAATGGACGATGTCCGTAGCTTCTCGTTAAACCTTAAGTTTCGAGGACGAAACTTTCTTTTTGGGGGGTAGTATTGTAAGACCCAAGATTTTAGAATTAAATAAATAATTAATTTCCAACTCACGCATAAGATTCTGTGTAAGCGTGAGGGAAACTTGACTTGTGTTTGATGTTTGGATTAGTATTATGAAGAAGAAAATTCAGGAAATGACTAAGAATGGTACTATAGTCGTTATAGTTTATAGCACGAGTTTTATTCACTTCCGCCTTAGGGATGGTGGAGTGGAGCCAGCAATGGTGGTGGAGGTGGAAGTGGTGGTGTTAAAGGATGCGGGTGGCGGTGGACGTAACAATGGTGGTGGTGGCGGCGACAGTGGAGGTCGTGGTGGTTGTGGGCGGTTCAGCGTGTTCCGACCAATGATGACATTGTACGACGCGACTACCTGCAAAACCAAATACCTTACGCGCAAGAGCTTTGCGTTCTCATAAACGCTAAAAAATGTGTCCAAATCCAAGTAGCCGCGTACCCAAACCTGTTCCCCCGAAAAACCTACCAAAGTCCCGGAATATGGCATCATGTCTTTATCTGTGAACCACGCGGTCGTGGGTTCGATACGGCGCCAAATGTTCCAGCCAAGAACATAGAAAGAAAATATAGTACCTGGAGTGAGGGGATTGCAATGAGAGAATCTAGAGAGAGAGAGAGCGTATAACCGCTTAGAGAGAGAGAGAGAGTGTAACTAAATATTGAGTTTGTTATTCATGAAATGAGCTAAGAGTCTTTTACAATTGGTAACCGCCCCCTATTTATAGGCCGGGGGTTGGGCCTGGCATGTCTAACTGCCCTTAGTGGGCTGGTTGGACATCTCGGAGGAGACCCAAACCCTTGGCTAATGCGCGCTTTGGGGCGAGCATCCCTGGGCGAGAGGGTCTCACCCAGTCCATGACCAATTACTTTTTCTTCTTCAATGACCTTTACGTTGTAAAATTGTGAATCCTAATATGTTGCATTTCCATATATTAGTCTTCCATATTTCAATCAGCATTTAAGTTCTGATCATTGAGTCTTAATTGCATTTGTTTGGTCGAACCTTATATACTAAAAAGATAATAGATTTGTGAGATAATGGAAATTTATTTTCATAATGATGCTTTTTCGTTTTTATTATGCAATTAATATTGCTAAAATTCCGTTGAATGAATCAAAATCTGACCAATTACTTTTTATTCTTCAACGGGTATTCCTAATATGCTGCTTTTCCATATATTAGTCTTCCATATTTCAATCAGCATTCAAGTTCTAGTCATTTGGTCGATCCTTATATACTAAGGAAAAGGACCTCACCAACTGAGATTGAAAAAAAAATTGAATATTCCTCCTTTGTTCTCTGTTTTATATTTTCTTCTCTAGTTCTCTTTCTTGGCCATATTTTGTAAATGCTCCATATGGTTTGCCTCGAGTGCAGGAGAAAGATCGTAGCTGTGTAAACCTTTGGGGGCAAAACTGAAAGTTAGAATTTACAACAGAGTCCGCCGAAAATTTTACTTGAGGGCACTGGCTTCGTACGACACAACAATATCTGAAATAGTTCCAGCGTTATTTGCTCACTCTCCCTCTACAAGGTGAGGGCTTTCACCTTCTTTCACTTTTGGTTCATCATCTTCTCCCTCCACCCCTTACTTTTTATAATCCTAAATGAAATTTTTCTTTCCTGTGTTAATGAAATTATCATATAAAAGGTATTTTTGTTTCTTTTTTTTGAAAAAGATTTAGAGTAAAATCGTTCATCTATCGTGTACAAGGTAATGGTTTTCATCTCCATGAAAAATTAATTAATTTTAGTACTTGACCAATGTTTAACATTTCATACACGTTCTCTGTTTCTAAGACATTTCTCATACTCTTTATGTCTCAAACATTTTAGTGTTCATCTTTTAACTCTTTAATGTGTTCTTTGTGCGAATGAGGCATCATATTGTTTGTCTTATTATGCACATTACATTGAAAAAATATGCATTATAGCCATCATATTGTTCATATGCATTAATATTTATAAGAAATTTATTTATAGACGTTAGAAAAATATAAAAAATTACTATAAACTACTTATAAAAGTAAACCTTGCGGGGCACGCGTTATTCTAGTAGTCTCCATAGCATAAAGACCAATTGAATTTTTATTAATTAAGTCATTAATGCACATATAATTTAAATTATGCAATCATAATTTTCCACTTTGACTCATTTACGCACCTTAAGTTCTAGTTATTGGTTACCAATGTAATTTAATATAGATTATTAATTCAATATCTGTAAAGAAGTTAAGAGTATATTTTATTTCTTTATTTTTAATCAGAATTTTTATGAAATTTAATACATTTTATTCCTTAAAAAAAATTAATTTTTTGAGAAACTTAATTATTAATGCCTTACCATATAATAATTATTTTAAATTGTTAATAATTTTAAAATAAAAACTATGAGAACATTGTAGCTTTTATAAATTATAGGCATTCAAGTCTTACTCTAATAACTGCTAATCTAATAGTGTTTTAAAAGTACATATGAAATAAATTTAATATTTTAAAGAAATTTAAAATGTATTTAATTTCATTTGATTGCATTTAATTAAGTTGTAGACTCTAGATTGATCGAAAATATATATGTGAGAGATAAAGTAGGGTCACTTACTCACTTATTATTAGAAGGTTTCTTTCTTTCCAAAAAAAAAATGCGTACTCTTACCTTAAGTATTATCATATGAATCTATTGCCAACTTGGGTTGATATTATTGACCATAAGTTCCAGATTTTACTCTCACCTCCTCATAGGTTGAAAATTCAATTCCCCCTATGTCCATGAAAATCACAGTTGGTGGGCAACCTACCTCAGGGAGCTCCCTTTACACCTATCTTATAATCTGGAGGTGCTTTCTCTTTGTTCTACCATATTTTATATAAAAACCTATGAACCAATCCACACCAAAATTCTCTTAGGTTTAAACAGGTTTTTCCTCTTGGGAGAGTTTGTTCCCAAGGCTACTATTATCAATAAATTTATCCTTTCAAAAAAAATTTGTTCATATGCATTAATATTTATAAAAAACTTATTTATAGACGTTAGAAAAATATAAAAAACTATTACTCCCTCCGTCCCCATTTATAAGTCACTTTACCTAATTCTCTAGGATTAAGAAAAGAAGTTGTTAGAAGTAAATTTGTAAAAGGTTTTATTGAGTTTCCTAGATTACCCACCAGCTTCTCTCTCCAAATAATTTTTTTTCAAAACTACATTACCTCTTTCATATTAAATATGAGGGTAAGTTTGGAAAAAATGTATTAAATGCTTCATTGGTATTATATAGTGACTTATATATTGGGACTAAAAAAACTCTAAAAAAGTGACTTATATATGGGGACGAAGCAGGGCCGTGGAAGCCATAAGGAAAATTAGGCAAATGACTAAGGCCCCAATTTTTTCATACTATCCATAGGCCCCAATTTTTTTAACAATAACCAAAGAAAAAATTGGAAAATTACTCTATATATATATAGATTACATGATCAACTACTTATTAGGAAAAAAATATTGAAACAAATGAAACAACAAAGTTAAAGAGAAAATGGTTCTAATCATTTATTTAAAAAAATTATAAAAAATGAATTTGCATTGACTTATAATCCACACAAAAAAAATAGTCATCGAAATTGACAGAGAACCAAAATTTCGCGAAAAATGAAAAATTCATAAAAAGCCTCATTTTGATGAAAATATTAGTAGTGAGATCACACATTCATCTAAATAATCTTTTCGCATTGAGTATTTTTTATACATGCTAGATCAATCAATTAATTCTCTTGAAACACGATGAGTCCATATTAGATTCTTTCCAAATGTAAATATTACCTATAGAATTTTATTAACAATTTCTGTAACGGTTGCTACTGCTGAAAGAAATTTTTCAAAATTAAAATTTCTTAAATCATATCTAAATCATATCAACAGTGTTAGCTATTTAATTTATCTATTGAAAACGAAATGTTAAAATTGTTGATTATAAAACTATTATAAATAATTTTGTAGTTCAAAAAGCTAGAAAGTTAATATAAAGTAATTGAAAATTTATATGATATATTAAGTATCTTTAAGCCCCTAAACGATTTTCGCCTTAGACTCCCAAATGTCTATTCACGGCCCTGGGACGGAGGGAGTATAAACTACTTATCAAATTAAACCTTGAAGGGCACGAGTTATTCTAATAGTCTCCATAGCATAAAGGCCAATTGAATTTTTATTAATTAAGTCATTAATGCACATATAATTCAAATTATGCATTCATAATTTTCCACTTTGACTCATTTATGCACCTTAAGTTCTAGTTATTGGTTACCAATGTAATTTAATGTAAATTATTAATTCAATATCTGTAAAGAAGTTAAGAATATATTTTATTTCTTTATTTTTAATTAGAATTTTTATGAAATTTAATACATTTTATTCCTTAAATAAAAATTAATTTTTTGAGAAACTTAATTATTAATGCCTTACCATATAATAATTATTTTAAATTGTTAATAATTTAAAAATAAAAACTATGAGAACATTGTAGCTTTTATAAATTATAGGCATTCAAGTCTTACTCTAGTAACTGCTAATCTAATAGTGATTTAAAAGTACATATGAAATAAATTTAATATTTTAAAAAAAATTTAAAATGTATTTAATTTCATTTGATTTCATTTAATTAAGTTGTAGACTCTAGATTGATCGAAAATATATATATGAGAGATAAAGTAGGGTCACTTACTCACTTATTATTAGAAGGTTTCTTTCTTTCCAAAAAAAAATGCATACTCTTACCATAAGTATTATTATATGAATCTATTGCCAACTTGGGTTGGTATAAGTGACCATAGGTTCCAGGTTCTACTCTCACCTCCTCATAGGTTGAGGATTCAATTCTCCCTATGTCCATGAAAATCATAGTTGGTGGGTAACCCACCTCAGGGAGCTCCCTTGACACCTATCTTGTTGTCTGGAGGTGCTTTCTCTTTGTTCTACCATATTTTATATAAAAAATTATGAACCAATCCACACCAAAATTCTCTTAGATTTAAACAAATTTTTCCTTGCTTCTTTGTCTTTTTCTATCTTACTTGGGAGAGTTTGTTCCCAAGGCTACTATTATCAATAAATTTATCCTTTCAAAAAAAATTGTTCATATGCATTAATATTTATAAAAAAATTATTTATAGATGTTAGAAAAATAGAAAAGACTATTATAAACTACTTATAAAATTAAACATTGCAGGGCACGAGTTATTTTCTAATAGTCTCCATAGCATAAAGGCCAATTGAATTTTTATTAATTAAGTCATTAATGCACATATAATTCAAATTATGCATTTATAATTTTCCACTTTGACTCATTTATGCACCTTAAGTTCTAGTTATTGGTTACCAATGTAATTTAATGTAAATTATTAATTCAATATATGTAAAGAAGTTAAGAATATATTTTTCTTTATTTTTAATTAGAATTTTTATGAAATTTAATACATTTTATTCCTTAAATAAAAATTAATTTTTTGAAAAACTTAATTATTAATGTCTTACCATATAATAATTATTTTAAATTCTTAATAATTTTAAAATAAAAACTATGAGAACATAGTAGCTTTTATAAATTATAGGTATTCAAGTCTTACTCTAATAACTGCTAATCTAATAGTGTTTTAAAAGTACATATGAAATAAATTTAATATTTTAAATAAATTTAAAATGTATTTAATTTCATTTGATTTCATTTAATTAAGTTGGAGACTCTAGATTGATCGAAAATATATATATGAGAGATAAAGTAGGGTCACTTACTCACTTATTATTAGAAGGTTTCTTTCTTTCCAAAAAAAAAATGCATACTGTTACCATAAGTATTATTATATGAATCTATTGCCAACTTGGGTTGGTATAAGTGACTATAGGTTCCCGGTTTTACTCTCACCTCCTCATAGGTTGAGATTTCAATTCCCCCTTTGTCCATGAAAATCACAGTTGGTGGGCAACCCACCTCAGGGAGCTCCCTTGACACCTATCTGGTGGTCTGGAGGTGCTTTCTCTTTGTTCTACCATATTTTATATAAAAAATTATGAACCGATCCACACCAAAATTCTCTTAGTTTTAAACAGGTTTTTCCTTGCTTCTTTGTCTTTTTCTATCTTACTTGGGAGAGTTTGTTCCCAAGGCTATTATTAGCAATAAATTTATCCTTTCAAAAAAAAATTGTTCATATGCATTAATATTTATAAAACAATTATTTATAGACGTTAGAAAAATATAAAAAACTATTATAAACTACTTATAAAATTAAACCTTGCAGGGCACGAGTTCTTCTAATAGTCATAGCATAAAGACCAATTGAATTTTTATTAATTAAGTTATTAATGCACATATAATTCAAATTATGCATTTATAATTTTCCACTTTGACTCATTTATGCACCTTAAGTTCTAGTTATTGGTTACCAATGTAATTTAATGTAAATTATTAATTCAATATCTGTAAAGAAGTTAAGAATATATTTTATTTCTTTATTTTTAATTAGAATTTTTATGAAATTTAATACATTTTATTCCTTAAATAAAAATTAATTTTTTGAGAAACATAATTATTAATGCCTTACCATATAATAATTATTTTAAATTGTTAATAATTTTAAAATAAAAACTATGAGAACATAGTACTCCCATGTCTTATTTGATTTCAAAAGAGAGTTACAAAGGTTCATCTTCGTCACGAGAATCTGTGAAGGTTTTAGTTTTTTTTTCCTCCATTATTTTCTTTTCTCCCATCTTCTCTGCTCGTATCTTTACTTTACATCTTCTTATCTATTGTAGCTCTAGCATATGTAGAGACTCTACACACACACAACAATCACATTTGATGGTGTTTACACTTAAATTTGAAGGAGGAGAAATGAATAGTGCGGAGAGTAGTAATATATGTTATATATGATCTGATTTGATAGAAAGAGATGAAAAGCAGGAAAAAAAGAAGAAGAAGAAGAGATCAATATGAGGTATGTTGAGAGCTACACACATGCACACAAAGAGATTAATATGTTCTTATGTCATTCATCATGATGAAAATGAAGAATCATGAGGAAGACGTGCTACTACTACCAGACTGGTCAAAGATGCCAACAGAGATGTTGGAGCAGGTTTGCAAGCTTCTGACGACCCACGCGCCGCCACAGCACCACAGCTTCACAGGCGCGTGAGTTCCACGCGCCGCCTTCCAGGCCGCCACGCGCCGTTTTTCTGCCACCAGAGTGATCGCCCGACCTTCCTCTTTCCCTTTTAGCCACGTTTGGTTTGTGGGTCTTCTGTTTTGACCCTGTTTCGTGCCACCTCTCATTGTTGGCAAAGTTTGGTTTGGTTTGGTTTGTTTTTAGGTGCTGTTTTGCATCTGTTTGGACTTCCTCCTTGACGGCTCCCATCGTTTGCCCAATTTTGTTTATTTGTGCTTTGTCTCTTTGGTATTTTTCCTCTTTTCTTCATGGCTGAAGAGAAGAAGAGTTTGGTGTCTTATGCTTTTTCCGGATCTCCTAAAATTACCTCGGAAAAGCTTAATGGAAAGAACTATTTGAGTTGGCGTGATGCTGTTGACATTTGGTTTGTTGGTCAGGGATTATCTGACCATCTTTCTTTCAAGGTTTCTGACATTGATGCTTCTAAAAAAGACGATTGGAAGAAAGTTGATGCTCAGCTTGTATCCTTGTTATGGAAGTCGATTGAACCGAGTTTGATGCTTCACTTTCGCACTTACAAAACTTGTTATGATATTTGGAAGACAGCTGAAACCTTTTATGCGAATGATGTTCAAAGGCTTTATGAGACAGCTCGAGGTATATCGTCTCTTCATATGACAGATTCTGACCTGCCCTCCTATCTGAAGAAGGCTCAGTCTCTTTGTGATGAAGTCAAACTGATGTTGGAAAATGATGATGTAAAGGAGATGAAAAAGAAGATTGATAATATGCTCATGGTACTTGTTCTCCATGGCCTCCATAAAGACTATGAATCTATTCGAAATCAAACTCTGACAAATTCTGCTATCCCTACAATTGCAGAGCTTATTGGTCGTTTAATTAGGGTTCCGCCACCAGAGATGGATTCTCACACCGCTTCCGAGTCATCTGTTTTGGCCTCTAACTCCTCTGGTCGAGGTCGAGGTCGAGGAGGTAGATATGGAGGTAGAGATGGAGGTCGTGGTAGAGGAAGAAGCAATCTTCATTGTTCCTATTGCAATATGGACGGCCACACTCAGGATCGTTGCTACCACTTAGTTGGGTTTCCTAGCAAAACTAACACTGTTGCTCAATCTCTGGTACATGCTACTGAACAAAAGCTCGAATCTGAGGAACATCGTCTTTCTGCTAGTGAATACAAGGAATTTCTTCAACTTAAGGAAGCTCAACAATCCTCTTCCTCAGCCACCGTAGCACATGCTGGTAATTTTACCATTTGTCTCTCTCAATCTGCAGGATCGTGGATTTTAGATTCTGGTGCTTCTGATCATATGGCTGGTAATCCTTCCCTTTTCAATAATTTGACACCTCCTAAAGCACCTCATAGTGTTACTCTTGCTGATGGATCTAAAGCACAAGTCAAGGGCATTGGTCAAGCTTCACCCCTTTCATCTTTATCCTTAGATTATGTCTTGTTTGTACCTAGTTCCCCTTTTAATTTAATTTCCATAAGCCGACTTACTCGTGCTTTGAATTGTTCCATAACTTTTGTTTCTGATTCTTTTCTCATACAGGACCGAAGTACCGGGAAGACGATTGGAGTTGGATATGAATCACGTGGTCTCTATTACATGCAACCTTATCTATCAACACTATGTGCAGTCTCCGAGTCTCCTGATCTTTTGCATCGTCGGTTGGGTCACCCAAGTCTTGAAAGGTTGAAGCAAATGGTTCCGAAGCTTTCTCACTTGAAGACATTGGAGTGTGAGTCATGTCAACTTGGAAAGCATGTTAGAGCATCCTTTCCATCTAGTATTAGTAGTCCCACTGTATCACCGTTTGTTCATTCTGATGTTTGGGGTCCAAGTCGTGTTACGTCAGTTTTAGGATTTAGGTATTATGTTACCTTCATTGATGACTTTTCAAGATGTACTTGGTTATTTTTAATGAAAGATCGTTCTGAGTTATTTGATGTTTCTAAGACTTTTTGTTTTGAGATCAAGAACCAATTTGGAAAGACTATTCGCGCTTTACGCAGCGATAATGCAAAAGAATATTTGTCTGCGCAGTTTACTTCATTCTTGGCATCTCATGGCATCATTCATCAATCCAGTTGGCCTCATACACCACAACAAAATGGTGTGGCTGAACGTAAGCATCGTCATTTGGTAGACACAGCCCGAACTTTATTAATCACTGCTAACGCACCATTGAAGTTTTGGAGTGATGCCATTCTTACTGCATGTTATTTAATCAATCGCATGCCATCTGCTGTTCTTGGTAATAAGGTTCCTCACAGTATTTTGCACCCTCAAGACACTCTTTATGTTGTTCCTCTCCGGGTGTTTGGCTCTACCTGCTTTGTTCATAATCTATCCCCTAGATGTGACAAGTTGGCTGCGCGAGCTATTAAATGTATATTTCTTGGATACTCTCGCTGTCAGAAGGGATACCGGTGTTACTCACCAACTACACAACGGTTCTATGTCAGTGCGGATGTTACTTTCTTTGAGGATAAACCATTCTTTGACTCAGCATCCGACGTGGCTTCGCAAGATTTTATTGACACTGGGATTACATCTCCAGTATTACCTGTGCCACTCGTTGACTCTCGTCGATTTGGTATTACTTATGAGCGACGACGATCAGACATATCAGGACCTTCTCCTACAGTTGAGACTCGTGATTCAGATCCAGCTCCAACATCTCCTCCTGCTGCGGTCCTCCCTGATCCTCTTGATGACCAGCCTATTGCTCTTCGTAAAGGTAATCGTTCCACAGTTAATCCTCATCCCATTTATAACTTCCTAAGTTATCATCGCAGATCACCTTCCTATTGTTCCTTTGTGTCTGCCTTGTCTTCTGTTACTATTCCTAAAACAGTTCAAGAAGCACTTTCACATCCTGGATGGAGACAAGCTATGATTGACGAGATGACTGCCTTGGAAGCCAATCATACGTGGACACTTCTTCCACTTCCTCATGGTAAATCTACAGTTGGATGTCGATGGGTCTTTACCATTAAGGTTGGCCCTGATGGACAGGTGGATCGCTTAAAGGCCCGACTTGTTGCCAAAGGGTACACTCAGATATATGGTTTGGATTATGGTGATACTTTCTCTCCCGTTGCTAAGATGGCATCTGTTCGTTTGTTTTTAGCTATTGCTGCCATTCGCCATTGGCCGTTGTATCAACTTGATATTAAGAACGCTTTCTTACATGGTGATTTAGAGGAGGAGATTTATATGGAGCAACCATCTGGGTTTGTTGCTCAAGGGGAGTTAGGTAAGGTTTTCCGGTTGAAGAAATCTCTATATGGTTTAAAGCAGTCACCTCGAGCTTGGTTTGGGAAGTTTAGCAAAGTCATTCAAGAGTTTGGCATGATTCGTTGTGAAGCCGATCATTCTGTGTTTCTTAAACGCTCATCATCCAGTCAATCCATTTATCTTGTTCTGTATGTGGATGATATTGTCATTACAGGTGATGATCAAAAGGGTATTGAGGAGTTGAAACAACACTTGTTCAAGAACTTTCAAACTAAAGATCTTGGTCAGTTACGATACTTTCTTGGGATTGAGGTGGCACAATCAAAGGAAGGTATTGCTATTTCTCAAAGGAAATATGTTCTTGATATTTTAGAGGAAACTGGAATGCTTGATTGTAAACCTGTTGACACACCTATGGACCCCAATGTGAAGCTTCTTCCTAATCAGGGGGAGCCATATCCTGATCCAGGGAGATATAGAAGATTAGTTGGGAAATTGAATTATCTTACAATGACTAGACCTGACATTGCCTTCCTAGTTAGTGTTGTGAGTCAGTTTCTTAATTCACCATGTGATAGTCATTGGAATGCAGTCATCCGGATCCTAAAATACATTAAAGGATCACCTGGAAAGGGGCTTGTCTATACAGACAAGGGTCATACTGATGTCATTGCATATGCTGATGCAGACTGGGCAGGTGATGTTAGTGATAGAAGATCCACTACAAGTTATTGTGTTCTTATTGGAGGAAATCTAATTTCCTGGAAAAGCAAGAAACAAACTGTTGTTGCAAGGTCTAGTACAGAAGCAGAGTATCGTGCTATGGCTAATACTACGTGCGAATTTCTCTGGTTAAACCACTTGCTTCAGGAGTTGAAGTTTTGTGAGTTAGGACCTATGGAGCTTGCTTGTGATAACCAATCGGCTTTGTATCTTTCCTCAAATCCAATTTTTCATGAGAGGACCAAACATATAGAGGTCGACTGTCATTTTATCAGAGAAAAGATACTCTCAGGCGTAATCAAGACTTCCTATGTTCAATCTAGGGATCAACTTGCAGATATGTTAACCAAGTCTTTACGAGGTCCTAGGATACAATATATATGTAACAAGCTGGATGCATTAGATATATATGCTCCAGCTTGAGGGGGAGTGTTGAATATTATTATTAAGATTTAGTTTTAAAATAGAGATATGGTTCAGATATAGGCTTCTATTATAGATTAGTATTTTCAAGATTTAGGAAGATATAGTTTAGATATCTCTTTTACATCTATATATATTGTACAAGTTCATCAATATATTAAAAATATAAGAAATTATCATATTCAAGTATGTAACATATCACAAATAATAATATTATATTCCTAACTTGTGTCTCTTTTCTATATCTCCCCATTGAAATGAATCCATATCAATATAGTATCTATGTAAGTTTATAATTTAGGAAGATATAGTTTAGATATCTCTTTTACATCTATATATATTGTACAAGTTCATCAATATATTATAAATATCAGAAATTATCATATTCAAGTATGTAACATATCACAAATAATAATATTATATTCCTAACTTGTGTCTCTTTTCTATATCTCCCCATTGAAATGAATCCATATCAATATAGTATCTATGTAAGTTTATAATTATCTAATTCATGCATACAAGATATATTTATTAATTGACATGCAATATTAAATTGGTGCTACGAGCGAGACAATATATTAATTAATTCCATCACTTACCTCTCTACTCTTTTTTCTTTATCATTTAATTTTGGCGTTTTGGATGTCTACTAAATATTTTTATTTAGGTTATAAGCACCACAGACAAGCAAGCCTACAATATTTACAAGCCCTTCAGCGCTTTGCAAAACACATCAATCGTAGGGTCCTCAAAAGGGTGGTTGATCCTTAGATCTGATCAAAGTCTCTTCATCCTCAACCTCTTTTCAAAGCTTCGCCTTGACCTGCCTTCTATTAGAACGATGTTGTGTTCACTTTGTTCCAAGGGTGATGATTGCTTTGGCATGCACACACCTGTAGCTTTCACAATTTCCATGTGTCCCAACATGAACCCCACCTTGATCGCAATAGTCACTTACAAGGGTAACCTTGAGTGGTGCAAGATGGGAGACACTACATGGAAAGGTTACCACACAAGTGATAAGGTCTACTCCAATGTGGCTTTTCATGATAACAAGCTTTATGCTGTGGAACGAGGTGGTTTGAAAGTGAACATGTTCAAGTATGATGAGGGAGTGCTTGTTCAGGTTGGTGGATAATTTTCTCTATTTCATTTAAATATAGTATTAAGTAACAATATATGTGTTGAAAACAAGTATGAGGCTGAAATTATAGTATTTAGGAATAATATCTTTAGAAATACATTTCAATTATGTATTAGTAATAAATTTATTTGATTATAATTTAAGTGTATCATAATAATTTTATAGGGAATAGCTTATAAGTTATAACTTATCATATTTTATTTCTTTTAAAATTCAATAATTTAATAAAAACATTTTGTTACTTTCTTGTTTCTTATAATTTTATTGCTCAAAAAAACTATTACACTATTTATAATGATTTATTTCAAATTTAAATAAAATGTATGATCTTTAACCAAAAAATTCTTAGAATTCAAATTAACTAGAACAATAAATTAATAATCCATTAAAAAATATTATAGAAAAAATATTCTTTCTAAAAATCATATAAATAATCATTTTATAATGTTTGATATTTTACAATTATGTCAAAGGCCCCTTATTTTTTTCCATTACATCCTCCAATTTCTTTTCTAGATTTTTTTAACACGTGTTAAATTTTCACTCCCTTTACTAGTTTTGTTGGTTCCCTTTTTGCAGGTTGGTAGTGTGGGATCCACAAACCCAATTGAACATATTCCTAATCTATCAAGAACCATTAGGTCCTATTGCATGACCATTTACTTGGTGGAGTGTGGAGGAAATGTTTTTGTTGTGAAGAGATTCTCTGATGACACCAAATTTCACACACCTACTATAGATTTTGTTATTTTTGCGGTGAAAGAAAACTGCACCATGCCTCAATTGGTGAAGGTGGAAAATTTGGATGATCATATTTTGTTTGTGTCTAACATCAACATCGAATGTCTTGACGCGAAGTATTGTCCAAAGTTTCAGCGTGGCAGCGTGTATTTCACTGACTACTCTGAAAACTCCTTCATTACTGGAGTGGGAGTGTTTTCTATTTCAGATAGAACTATACATAAGATTCCTCTCACTAACCCCCAGATGCACTCTGCATCTCCTATTTGGATGATGCCCAGGTTCTCATTTGAATGTGATTGTAAAGTGTGCACCTCTGCACCGTGGTTTAGGCCCAGGCAATTGAGGAAAAGACCTAAGATGCGTAAAACCAGTGTAGCATGAGTAGTATTTCAATCTTCTAGAAGAGTGAACTTCACAATCTGATAATACATTTTTACTTGCATGTTCTAATTTACTAGCAAATAATATTACAATGTTTCATTCACCCATACATTAGTTTACTTCATTACATGGATATATAAATGTGAATTCGTTATTGGAGCGAACAATTGAAGTTTAACATATGAATACAAGTTATAAGACTAGTCTTAGATTCATTATAAGTAGGGATGTCAAATGGATTCATTAACTCATCATTCATCCAATCCATCCACAATGAATTCCATCCAACTATTATATGAAAATTAAATGGATAGATAAGACCAATCCACTTAGTTTGTTGAATGGATGATGACTCATCCATAACTTTTTGATTTTTATTGGATTGTGTAATATAAAAAATGGATTAAATGGAGTGTTGATCATAAACAAATGAGTTAAATAAATTAAAGAGGTAATAACAGTTTTAAATAATATCGAGGTAATTTTTTACAAATTTTATTGTAAAAACATTCTCTCTCCCCTTCTCCTTGACTTTTTTCTCCTTCCGCCCTCTCTCCGTCATTAGATCCAAGTTGCATCTAGCACAGTAATTGCACGAAATATATTAGTCAATTGAAGAAAAAGTATCAGTAAGACAATCGACATGCTCATTAGCATCTCTCGGGATATAACAAAAACGAACATCCCAATCATTGAGAATAAGAGAATGAATATCCAATAGCTTACTCATATACACATGGTGTATAAACTTATAATCTTTGCGGGATTCGACAATTTCCAATGCCGAGTGTGGTTGTGGCTAAGGGCAAACGATAAGGATTTTTCATACTCTTTCTTTGAATGGGTGTGTAACCCGATGGATTGTCTTTGATTGTTCAAGATGCATGGACCTATATGTAATTGCATATTTTGTGTGCTGGTGATGGTTAAAATACTGCAGGGGCTTTCTTTTCTTATTTGCCATGAAGGAGGGATGGTTTTTAGCTTCTCTATTATCTGTAGTTGCCTCTTACTTTCTCCTGTTTTTGTGAGGATTTGCCTAATGATCTCTGGTTGAGCTCTCGTCATTCCATGGCAATATTCATGTTGGGATATACTTTGGCTGAAGAATTTGGTGCTTCATTCTACTGGCAGTTTTGGTCTGGTATTGGGAATGCATCTCGTGCATTTGGAATGGTGGCTAATGGCATTAATTTTGTAGCAAGCTATCGTTTTTGTGGACTTATGCTGGCAGATTTTTGGATTGTGGAGAATTCAATGGGTTTTGGTTATGCTTTGTATTGGGCTCCCCTTGAAGATTACGCTTTGATTTTAGCGAACTTGTACTCTTTTTCCTTCACTAGGTTTTCTTAAGGGGTTTTTTCTAATAAGGTTTTAATGAGGCTTGTTCTCTAAGATATTTCTTCAAGGCAAAAAAGGCGAGCCTGGGCGCTCAGGCGCCAATTCAGAGCACCTGAGCGCCAATTCCAACAAAAAACAAGCTCTCTGGTCCCAACGCCTGGGCGTCAATTCCAGGAGGCTTCAGAAAAATAACTAGCGCCTAGGCGCCAATTCCCAGCACCTAGGCGCTCAAAGCTCGCTAGAAAGGCTTTTTAGCTTCTTCATAACTCCTCTTCAAGCCTCTTTAACCCTTTCTTCAATTCACCAAGCCACTTGGCCTTCCTCATTCATCAGTTTCAGACCTGGTAACTTAGGCACAAAGTAAAGGAAATATCCAGAAGCTTCAAAGAATTAATTAGCAAAGAGAACCTTCAATTTAAAATAGGAAAATCATGCAAGTCCTAAACTTACTTAAAATGCAAAAAAAGTCCCTATAAAACTACAAAATTACCGAAGCAAAGGAAAAACACAAATAAAGATAAAAATGCATGAGAATGCATGAAACACTACATGAGACTCAACAAAAAGACTCGAAACAAACTAGGAAATGACCCTAAAAACAATATTAAAATAGGGTTATCACTGTCCTCCACAAGTCACACACTCCACTTTGGCAATTCTACCACCGATCTTGGTGGTCTTCATTTGACTTTGAAATTCAGCCATTTGCTTGGAGAGTTGCTTGTTGGAGGCAATGAGTTGATCATAAGCCTCAACTTCAAGGACTCCTCTTCGGGCTTTGCGATCATTACTAGAGTTCATGGCTCGCAAAGCCATTTTCTCAATCAATTCATACCCAACTTGTGGATGAAGGGCATCGAACTCTCCATTTGAAGCCGCGTCCAAACCAAACCTTGAAGAATATTGGAGACCATCATAGAACTTAGCCACTTGCTCCGCTTGGGTGAGGTTGTGTTGTGTACACTTCCTCAATAGCTTTTTGAAGCGCTCCCAAACCTCATAAAGATTCTCATCGGCAGCTTGGGCAAACGTCATTATGTCATTCTTCAACTTTCCCAACAGAGCTCTCAGGAAAAATCTAGTGGTGAACTTCTCGACAAGATCCTCCCAAGATGTAATGCTACCTTGGGGCTGTGAGTTCAACCACTCTTTGGTTGTGTCCCTCAATGAGAATGGAAACAAGCTCAAGCGGATTGTATCCGCTGAGACATTTTGCACACTGTAAGTGTTGCAATTGCGGATGAACCGCTCCATGTGTGCATGAGGATCCTCGAGGGCACCTCCACCATACTGATTTTGGCTCACCAAATTGATAAATGTCGGTCTCAGCTCAAAGTTTCCCACGCCTTCGGGGAAAACAATGCTGTCGGGATAGTCGTAGCTCATGGCAGCCATGGTGAGCTCTCTCAAAGAGCGGTTGGCAATTTCTGCCTCTTGCTCTACAAGTCTTTGAGCGAGGGCCTCTTGCACCCTTGCGTCTTTCTGCGCTTGCATCTCTTCTTCCGTCATTTGAGCAGCCATGGCTTCAAGCCTTTGTTGGGCTCGACGACGGTGAAGAGTACGTTCCGGCTCCGGATCAAACACCAATGGATCAGTGTCAAGCCTACCTTGCATAAACTGAAATAACAAAACCAAAGAAAAGTTTAGTAACACCTATTCAATGCAATGTTTAGAAGAAACTACAAACTTGTAACTTAAACCGAAAACCACAAACAGTCCCCGGAAACGGCGCCAAAAACTTGTTGGACAATCTGCAAGTGCACATATATCTCCGGGTTTTAATATCGAATCCACAAGGACCGTGAGTGAGAATTATGGTTTAAGCTTGAATCTTGTGAGTTTTGAAAGCAATAAATTTCAGAATTTGATTTGATTGTTTGTAACAAAGAGTTTGCAAAATGAACAAAAGTAAAGAGTTGTAAATATTAATTGATAAAGATGCTTTGGGTTATCGTTCATCCAATCCTCTCTAATCAACCTACCCTATGCAAATGAAACCTTGATTCAATTCCTTGTTGTTCTAGCCTAGTTACTCACTTATTGATTCCTCACATAAGCAATTCTCTCATACTAAAAGCTAAGCCCAATTCCTTGTGTACTTAGTCATTTATATGAGGTTTTAAATCATGCAATTCAGGCCAACAAAACCCAACCCCCACTCTATTCCTAGAAGCAAGCATAAAAAGATCAATTTCAACCCAAGTCCCTAAACCACAACAATCTTCCGATATGATTATAGTTTAGCCTTTAGCAAGAGTGCACCCAAGCTAATCATGCAATAGAGAATTAAAATACAAGGTAGAATCAAGATCATAAGCATAGGGATAGGAATTAACAACTAGAGATTCATAAAATCACTTAAACTCAAAGCAAAAAGTAAACTAGCCAATCACGGCTAGGAAATCCATACAAGAAATGTAAATGAAACCTGGAAAATACAAGGTGGAAGCTTCCCACAAGCCCCAAAATCACTTCCTAAGCTTCAATACTTGGTAAAATTATAAGAAAAAGTCATAAGTTCCGAACAAAATGGCCTAAGGCCTTATTTATAGGCAAAATGGTCGAGCAAGGGCGCTCAAGCGCTGCCCTGGGGCGCTCGAGCGCCCATAAGGCAGAAGCTGAAATTCCCCATCTGGCAAGCTGGCGCTCAGGCGCCAGGCATGGGCGCTTGGGCGCCAGACACTCGTTTCTGGTGACTTTTTGGCTTTTGTAACCCCCCCCCTTGAATGATTTCATCGATTCTTCAAGCATTTGACCTTCCCTCTTCATGAGTTACCTACTGAAGCACTTAAGGACCAACACAAGAAATAATATCAAGAAATTCAAAGGGTTTTTAATCACCTTAGTCCTCACAATTCAATGGAAAACAAATGCAAGTCCTAAACTCTATAAAAATGCAAGAAAGACCCTCATAAAACCATACAATTACTAAAACCAAACACAAACTCAAATAAACATAAAAATGCATGACAATGCATGAAACACTACATGAGACAAAGAAAAAGACTCAAAACTCTCAAAGAAATGACCCTAAAAACACTACTACAATAGGGTCATCATTACACAATTATTCTAAGTATTAATTAACGGTTTTTCCTGTTTTATGTCTTCATCATTCAGGAAATGCTCGGCGACAAAGCCCGGGGGATCCTCAGGGCCAATCAATTTGGCGGAAGTGACCTTCTTGAACGCCCCCATTGGGCTAAAATCTAACTGGGGATGAAGGCGTTGAACTTGGGATTTCGCAAGGAAGAATCCGCGACCGCGCTCGAAAACAGCAGCTGCAGCGGCATCCAACCTTAACTTCTTCTCAAGAGCCTCCACATCGGATCGGGCTTGGGCCGCTTCCCCGGCCAGAGTTTCGTCCTTCTTAACCACCTCGGCACGGAGGGCTTCAAGTTCCGCACCCATAGAGGAAATGGTTTGGTCTCTGGAGACAAGCAAGTCATCCTTCATGTCAGACTCCAGCTGCGCCTCTTGTTTGAACTTCTCAAATGCAGTTTCCAGTTCCAAGATCCTTTTGTCCCAGATTTCCAAGCTGACTGCAGAACGGTAGGGCTGTTCTGCTAGCTTCTCGGAGGAGGCGGCTTCTTGGGAGGCTAGTTGGGCCAGTAGCACCTCGCGCTCTTCAGCGAACTTGGAGTTAAGGGCGCGAAGGCGACTCACCTCCTGCTGCAAAGCTTCAGAATCTCTGGCGACCCACTTATAGCGGTGGTAAGCATGGAGCAATGTTTCTAGGGCGCCCTCGGACACTCTGTCCAAACCCTGCCTTTGAACCACTTGATCCATCCTCTCGACTTGTGCCGGCGAAAAGGAGAGGGTGTGTGGCATCCCAAGTTTCTCGGCAATGGGGGATCGAGGTGGCTTGTGACCCAGAGGCGGCAGCTGGTCTGACCAATGGAGGGATTTAAGGTTTGTCCGGCGAGCGGCGGGACAACAGCTCCACCTAGGGCGGCGGTAGGCGGAGGCCTTTGAGCAGCTTGAAGCGGCGTGTCCGCCTGGTGGAGCGAGGTGGTGGCAGAGTTGACTCTATGGGAAACTTTGTTGGTAGGCTCGCCCTAAACGTCAGAGGAAGGAGCTAGAATTGTTTTGGGCGGTCCATCGGGCTCACCGGAGGTGGAGGTGGCAACCGGGACGTTTTCCCCGCCAGAAGAAGAAGTGGCGACCGAGTTGATTTTCTTCTTGAGCGGCGATTGAGAGACATCTTCGTCGGGGCTCTGGGGCGCTCGTTTCCTGTTCTCACCCTCCAAATTAGAAAGGGAAGGTGTCTTGTCGCCCTTCAAGTTGACTTGAGGAGGAAATGAGACATTCTTCTTCTTCGCAAAGACAGCCAGAAGGTCAGCGCTGGTAAAATTCATTTTTGTTGTTCAGAAGACAATAAAGAAAAGTCAGTAAAAAGTAAGAAGCATGAAATGAACAAAGCACAAAGAACAAATCAAGAGAAGGTCAGGCGACCTAAGTATTTGGGAGTTAACGAATCTCTAGCTTCCTCAATCACACGAGCGCAGTCTAGAACTGGAAGCTTAGCCAAGAAGCTGATGACAACCTTGTCTTCCCTGGTCAAAGAACTCTCGGGCGGTTCGGTGATCCTGGACGTATCTTTTGTCCAGTAAAAGGGGAAGCGGGTGGTGCCGTCCCTTGAAGTAAAGACTTCAGGGTATTCGTGGGACACCATGATTTTGATGTATCTCCGGGCGAGGTCGCCCGTGATAGCAGTCCAAAGGGGGTTAAAGCGCTTGCGGCCGGGCCTAGCTCCCAAGGAGACCCAGCTGCGTGGTGGCGACGGTTGGGTAGTTACGTCGTAAAAGTAAAAGAAGTGGGAAGGCTCTGGCTCTCGGTGGATTGCATCACAGAGAATTTCAAAGCATCGCAAGAGGGCCCAGCTGTTGGGATGAAGTTGAGAAGGGGCTACGTTGATGTCGCGCAGCACCGAGCAAATGAAAGGGGAGAAAGGGAGCCTAGTTTCCAAGTCGGTAAACATGTATTCGTACATGTAGAAAAAATGGAAGTTGCGCGCATCATTGTAGGGGCGACGACACCATGGACGCTCGGTAGCTGAGCAACCATCGTAGTAGAGGATGTTGTCAAGAGGTGTCTCATGGCAAAATCCACCGGACCTTGAGGAGAGGTCGGAAATCAGTCTCCACCTCTCGAAGTAGGATGGTTGGTTGGGGGTTGTTCCAGCCGGAAGTCCCCTCGGGATGGGGGTTGGTAAAGATTCGAAGGACTTAAGTCGAAAATCGGTAATGTCCTCTGTGTTGAAGGGAACTCCCCCAGGAGGGGGAAGGTTGACCGGAGGGGTGTACCACAGAGGAATGGCTACGACAACACCACGAGAGGAGCTTTTGTCTCGACATCTTGATGCCACGAGGGGGGAAGGTACGAGCATTGGGAGAAATAAAAGTGATTTTGAGGTTTTAGAGACTCACCGAAAAGTGGAGCAGCGGGGAGGCAACTGGAAGGAGGACACGCATCGTGGGCGCCGAAGTGGTGGGTTGTTGCAGGGTTTTTATGGGAAAAAAGGGTCGCTAAGAGTCGGGGTTGCGAAAGTAGTGAGGGGTGAGGGATCAACGTCTTTATAGGAAGGGGGTAACTGTTGAAAGGGGGTACGTGTAAGGTTTCCGCGGGTGGTTGTTGATGAACGTCCCACGTGGTGGAAAGTCGTGCACCATGATGACAGGGGAAATGATTACTGCTGAGAAAATTGCGGGTTTTGAGGAAATGGGAACGACGCATTAAATGGGAAGTCACAACGGATGATTGGTTTAAATTCAAATCGGCAGGCTTTGTTGTGATTTGAGGGGACGTTTCGAGGGCAGCGGTTGAGATTCTGCAAATTCGTTGACCTTTGCATTTCTTCAGCATATTACACGCGGCCTACACGCGTCAAGCCACCGTGATTCACGGCGGTCACGGCTGCATCTGGGCGAGCGAGTCAAGTGTTGTCGCCACAAGCCCACTTCTGGACTTGTGGACTCAGAGGGACCTGTCGAGCAAGTCAAAATTTAGCTTTAGCTTTACTTACTATGCCATGTTGGCAACCTATGTTGTTCACTAGCCTTGACGTTAGTTAGTTTTTCTCATGCTTGTCGCCTTTGTTTTAAAGACACTCTCAGTTCTCATGCTTCGAGCTCAGTGTCTTGTGGACTTGTGGACTGGGCGAGACCCCAGAGGCCCTTGCCCAGGGATGCTCGCCCCAAAGCGACGCATCAGCCAGGGGTTTGGGCCTCCTCCGAGAGGCCCAACCGGCCCACTAATGGCAGTTAGACATGGGGCGGTTACCAATTGTAAATGACTCTTAGCTCATTTCATGAATAACAAACTGAAGATTCAGTTACACTATCTCTCTAAGTGGTTATACGCTCTCTCTCTCTCTCTAGATTCTCTCATTGCAATCCCCTTACTCTAGGTACTATACCTTCTTTCTATGTTTTTGGCCGGAACAGGTCAGGTTTTGACCCATTCAAAGAAATTATAGCAATATTAATTGCATAGTAAAAATGGAAAAACATCATTATGAGAATAAATTTTCATTATCTCAAAGATATATTATCTCCTTAGTATATAAAGTTCGACCAAACAAATGCAATTAAGACCCAATGACCAGAACTTGAATGCTGATTGAAATATGGAAGGCAATATGGAAATGCAGCATATTAGAAACCTCAATTTTGCAATGTAAAGAGCATTGAAGAAGAAAAAGTAATTGGTCAGATTTTGACTCATTCAAATAAATTATGGCAATATTAATTGCATAATAGTAACGTAAAAACATCATTATGGGAATAAATTTTCATTATCTCACATATCTATTATCTTCTTAGTATATAAGGTTCGACAAAAAAAAATGCAATTAAGACCCATTGACCAGAACTTGAATGTTGATTGAAATATGGAAGACTAATATATGGAAAAGTAGCATATTTAGGAATCACAATTTTGCAACGTAAAAGTCATTGAAGAAGGAAAAGAAATCGGTCAGGTTTTGACCCATTCAAAGAAATTATAGCAATATTAATTGCATAATAGAAATGGAAAAATATCATTATGAAAATAAATTTTCATTATCTCACAAATGTATTATTTCCTTAGTATATAAGGTTCGACCAAACAAATGCAATTAAGACCCAATGACTAGAACTTGAATGCTGATTGAAATATGGACGACTAATATATAGAAATGCAACATACTAGGAATCGCAATTTTACTACGTAAAGAGCATTGAAGAACGAAAAGTAATTGGTCAGACTTTGGCCCTTTCAAAGGAATTATAGCAATAGTAATTGCATAATAAAAAAGGAAAAATAACATTATGAGAATAAATTTTCATATCTCACAAATCTATTATCTCCTTTGTATATAAGGTTCGACTAAACAATTGCAATTAAGATATAATGACGAAAACTTTAATGCTGATTGAAATATGAAAGCCTAATATATGGAAAATCAACATATTAGGATTCAGAATTTTGCAACGTAAAGGACATTGAAGAAAGAAAAGTAATTAGTCAGATTTTGACCCATGCAAAGGAATTATAGCAATATTAGTTGCATAATAAAAACGAAAAAGCATCATTATGAGAAAAAATTGATTGTCTCACAAATCTATTATCTATTTATTATTTTATATACATATATATATGTATAATGATGAATCTATAAAATGAAGGCCTTCTTCTAGAAAGCTCTCCCGGCCCACATCTATTCCATTTTCTTCCAAACTGCCAAAACATATTCCATTTTATATGCTTAAAATTTCTGAAATTGAAAAACATAAATATTTCATAAATTTACCATGCATAATTTATGAATAAATAAATGAGAGAAGAACTAAATACGACTAATAATCTATAATATTTTTAACTACTGTACCAAAAAAAAATTATTATATTTTTTTTAACTTTTATTTTTTAATATAAAATAAAGTTTTTTTTTTAAGTTGCATCGTCGTTGTTTATGAAACTTTATATTTTTTTGATAAAAATATTTTTCACGTGTATAGTAATAGTTACAATATAATTAATGGCTTCGGTGATGTATGTGGTCCTAAAGGGGGAGATGTTGGTGGGCAAGATGGTATGGTTCTGGCTTCGGTTAGGAAGGGGAGCTGGTACAGAGATGGTTTAAGAGCAGCTTTGCAGGGGATTTGGGAGAATGGTCTTTTTTCTCTTCTTCTCCATGGTCCTTTGGATGGAAGATGGAGCAGAATCATTCAAGTTTGTAATGGGCCTCACTCCTACTTGCTTGCTGCTCCCTCTCTTCTGTCGGCGAGTTTGGGTTCAAGGAGTTTGTCAGAACTTGATCTTTCGCTTCAGACGCTGTCTTTGACGGTGCCTCCTCTTCCCCCGGGTTTAGGTGCTGGGGGGCAGAGGACGTTGGTTCTGCGATTGAGGAGGGGCTTGCTGTGGTGGTTCCTGATCTTCGATCCCGTCGGCGCGCGGGCGTCCTAAAAAGGATCCCCCTGCTTGCCGGAGGAACTGTGCTCGGCCCTCGGCGTGTGAGGAGGGTCGGGGTGATCTTGAGGTAGCTCTCTCTTCTTCTCCCTTGTCGTTGTCGGGTGCGGATCATGGTAGTGGTGGGCGTTACTTCACACGGTCGAAAAAGACGTGGCTAGTTGGAAAAGTCTTGGGGTTAGAGTTTGAGGGAAGCGATTTTGAAGCTATTCGAGGGTTGGAGAAGGTTTATAAAGAACACTTCAAAACTTGATTTTTTGTTTGTGTCTCTCGGGTGTTGTTGGTTAGTCCTAGGGTGTCCTTGCTTTTGTCTTGGATGGGGTTTTTCGGCTTTTTGGGGTTTTTGTATACTTGTCGGGGTGCCTCGCTTTTTATTGGGCTTTTCCTTGCTCCATAAGGGTTTGTCCTTATGGGTGTTTTTTGTGGATAATAATATACAATCCTTTATTTTTCAAAAAAAAAAAAACAATATAATTAATATTATTTTGGTTAAGTATAATAAGCAAATAAATGTGATTGATTAGATCGGTTTTAATTTACTCCATTAAAATATTCCTTATGAGTCAATCAAATAATTCAAATTTAAATTATCTTTTATGTATTTTATTTATCTATTCTACATAAGATTTTCTTGTAGAAAAATATTCCACATGTGAAAAAGAGGAAAGCTTATCTCTTCAATAAGGTCGTGAATGTTTCTCTTGGTGAAAAAGAGGATAGAATGATGATGACTGGGTTACATACTGTGGCTGACATTTTCTGTGTGGGTTGCGGATCGATGGTCAGTTGGAAATATGAGACTGCCCATGATAAAGGCCAGAAGTACAAGGAAGGAAAATCTGTGCTTGAACGGTACAAAATGCCAGGTCCTGACGGAAGCAATTATTGGATCAGCCATGAAGCAAATATTGGTGGAAGTGATGCAGATGATGCTTAATCATTCTGCCATTCTCAATTGTACATTCCTTTACCCTTGGTTTTTCAATCAATGTTAATTTATCCCAACAATTTCACAGAATCAGCATGTTGCCATCTAATTGGTAATTTTCTTATAAATAAAAGCTGATATTCAAACAAAAAATATTCCACATGTCCTCCCATGACCATTCAATCAATGTTGCCATTCTAATATATTTTGGCTTATCAAAAAAAAAAATTCCCTCCAAAATGCAAAAGCATATTTTACTAATTTTTGTATGCCTTCACATTTATGGAATTGAAAAAAATAAATATTCCACAAATTTATTGTGCACAAATTATGAATAAATTAATATGAAGCAATTAAAAAAATTAGTTAATGAATATTTGAATCAAACAATATAACGCAATTATTTCTATATTCACGAATCTTATTTATGAAAGTAAGGTTATTTTTAGGAGCTTATCCATTTGTAACCCTCATAGATATACAGTTTCCCTCCAAAATGACATTTATTATTCCAATAAAAAATAATAAATTTAATATTTAACATGTTTCTCTATGAAAAAAATTAAATTTCAAAAGAGAAAGTAAAATATTGCTAGAGAAAGCTTTGCTAGGGTTTCCTTTTCTCCAGCTTCAAGAATTGGTGGTGACTGTTCTAGCCACACTGGTGGATCTAATCATGATGGAGTTGCCTCTGATGGAAGAGATGGGGAAGTAGAGGAAGAAGGGGAAGATAGGGTTGGTGGCGGTTCTTAGCGAGGGTGTACCCGCGTACGACCCTGTTCATTGATGGAATTTATGGTTCAGTGGGTATAATCGAATAAAAGATATTTTTCCGTAATATGGGGGCTCTAGTGACATGTTTGTGCAACGACTTAAAAAAAGGGGCGGAGATTCCATTTTAGCTTCGCTCACTACGTAAATGGAGCTCATGCAAACCTGGAAATAAAGAGTTTGGATGATATGAAAATGGGAGGATCAACGTTGGTCATTTCCCTAGCCAGGTTTTCTCGCAAGGAGGCTTTGAATTCGGGAAACTAAATAGCCAGGCTGCAAGTTGCTAGGAAGAAGGCGAAGAGGTCTGTAGTTCAGGTTTAGCAAAGGTGATCCGAGAATGGTTCAAGGTTTGGCGAGATGCTCTATTAGGGATGCCATTAGAGCATTCACTTGCGAGCCCTCTGTTAGGGCCTTCCGAAGCTGACATGGATCTGGTTTCTAGGGTTTGGAGGTTGATCTAAGGGGTGTCTCATATCTATGATGAGTCTCTGTCTGTAGTGATTATTGTTGCACCTCCCTTGAAGGCTGCAGCGGCGGGGAAAGGTTCATGAGGACGTTTCATGGAAAAATGAGGTCGACCTTGTGGTGGTGAAGCAATGACGCCAAGACCCGTGGCTGAGGTAGACAACTTGGAGTAGAGGAAGAGAAATTGGAGCAGGCTAGTGCATGATTGATCCACCCTAGTCGGCTGCCACTGCCGTGAAGGAGCAGTGAGTCTGAAACCTTAGCACTACACTATGAACAAAAAAGTTTCATCTTTCTTGCCCTTTCACATTTTTTGAACACTAAAATGTTTTAGATGAAAGAAATATGAGAAATTTCTTTGAAATTGGGGAGGTTAAGGAAATGTTAAACAATGCTTAGGTAATAAAATTAATTAATTTTTTATGAAGATGAAAATCATTACCTTGCAGACGAAAGAAATAGTTTTAAAAGGAATAAGAATATTGATGTTTAAAGTATTTTATTTGACAGAAAAATATATATTTTTGTTTAAAATATAAACTTGGATGATAGATTCAGAATGTTGTGTTAAGTAATCATTGGAATAAATTTTATATTTGAACTATTTTCTTAAGATATATTTATTGAAATCAATACTAAAACTTACAACCACCATAAGGTTCTTTTTTTCTAAGATATAAATTTAAATTACACATTATTTTAAGGAGGGTTGTGCGGAGTAAAAATAAGATGAATAGCTTCCTCCACCTGCGGGTATATTAAAATTTGACTTTGATGGATCTTCTCATGGAGCTCCGGGCAGAAGTGAGGTGTTCTTAGAAATTCAAGGAGACAATGGTAGGGATATTCTCAAATGCTACGACTGAATATTGAGCCTATGAAGCGGAAGTCAAGGAGATTCTTCAGGCGCTGATTTTCTATCATCAACACCATGTGTGTCATATACTGATAGAGAGTGACTCATCACTTGCGGTTGGGTGGACCAATCAGGTAAACAGACCTTGAAAATAGATTTAGGATCTTAATCTAGTAAATGCTTTGTGTGTGGAGGTGGATTGCATATGTATCAATCATATCTACAAGGAATCAAATCTCATAGTTGAACACCTTGCGAAGTCTGGAAGCTATAGGGAGAACCAAATTTGGCCCTTTTTAGGTTCATCTTGATTGGCAGATATGTTGTTAATAGTGAGTAGGGTGTTGTATTATAGTGTCTTGCTCATGGACAATGTAGATTGATTGAATCCATTTAGTAGTGTTTTCTTGCCACTGTATCATGCTTCTCATTTAATGATAGCTGATTTATAGTTGGTATATGGGTTGTCGTCACCAATATTCCTCCTTTTTGTTGCTAAAGAGATTCTAGGAAAAATATATATTTGGAATATAATTGAATGGGATAAAATATATTGATAAGAATACAGGGGAAGGTGTAGCCTTTTTATACTACTAAGCTAACAATATGTTAGTAGTACAGATGTAGTACAAGCACAATACGTACATCCTTTGCTATCTCACTAAGTCAAATCATAACGGTAGAATGCATGTATCCCCAACATTATTTCCTGATTTGTCTCCTAATTCATCTCCTGATTTGCCTCCTAATTTATCTCCTAATACCCCCCCACAAGCTGAGGAGTATATATTGAGAACTCCCAGCTTGGAAACTAAGTGTGAAAAAGGTCCAGATTCAAGGGGCTTGGTCAAAATGTCGGCTGTTTGATCAACACTTGAAATAGGAAGTAGATGAAAGAGCTTTGCTTGCAACTTTTCCCGAACAACATGGCAATCAATGTCGAGATGTTTAGTACGTTCATGAAACACAGCATTAGTTGCAATATGTCTAGCAGACTGACTATCGCAGTAAAGCAATGAAGGAGAGATGAAAGGAACACGAAGATCTTGAAGGATGTAGGTAAGCCACTGAAGTTCACATACTGTAGAAGCAAGGGCACGGTACTCAGCTTCAGAGGAGGGTCTAGAAACAGTGGATTGCTTCTTAGACTTCCAAGAGACAAGGGAGTCACCAAGGAAAATGCAGTAACCGGTGACAGACTTTCGAGTCTCCAAGCAAGAACCCCAATCAGAGTCGCTGAATGCTTTTAGTTGCAGGATGCTGTTTGCTGGATAAAAACGGCCTTGCCCAGGGGCTCCTTTGAGGTACCTGAGGACCCTGATAGCAGCTTGATAGTGTTGGTTGGTAGGAGCAGCCATATGTTGACTAAGTTGTTGGACAGCATAGGAAATTTCTGGCCTGGTAGTAGTTAAATAAAGCAATTGTCCAACTAGTCTTCTATAACTAGTAATGTCTTGATAAGGGCTGTTGTCAGAAGCTGTAGTAGATGTAGGCTTCACCATGGGAGTGGACAGTGGTTTGGCTGCAAGATTACCAGTGTTAGCAAGCAAATCAAGAACATATTTTCGTTGGGATAGAAAAAGACCACGGGAGGATCTAGCAACTTCTAAACCAAGAAAATATTTTAAAGTTCCCAAATCCTTAATCCTAAATTGGATATCCAACTTATTTTTAACACATTGAATTTCATTGAGATCATTGCCTGCTAAAATCAGGTCATCGACATATACTAATATAACGGTAAAGCTAGCATCACGAAACTTAGTGAAAAGAGAGTGATCATGAGCAGATTGAATATATCCGAGAATATGCAAGTAAGAATAGAGCTTAGCAAACCATTGTCTACTGGCTTGCTTTAACCCATATAAAGATTTATGCAATTTACAAACACTATTTGGAGAAGGTGAAGAAACTCCCTGAGGTATAGTCATATATACATCTTCATCCAAGTCGCCATGAAGGAAAGCATTGTTGACGTCAAGTTGGTGAAGATGCCAATTTTGAGAAGATGAAATAGCAAGGAGCAGCCTCACTGTACTTAATTTTGCAACAGGAGCAAACGTGTCAAAATAATCCAAACCTTCAACTTGGTTGTATCCCTTAGCTACTAATCTAGCTTTATATCTTTCAATGGAGCCATCAGATTTATATTTGATTTTGAAAACCCACTTAGAACCGATAGGTTTCTTACCTTGGGGGAGCTGGACAATAGACCAAGTTTTATTTTGTTCTAAGGCATGAAGCTCATTTTTCATGGCTTCAATCCATTGTTCATGTTTAATAGCCTGATGATAAGATGTAGGTTCTATATGGGAAGAAATGGAAAGAACATGTGCAAGATACTGAGGTCTCAATTGTTTGTAAGTCACATTAGTGTCAACAACAGGATCAGCAGTATAGTGAAAATTACAGTGATAATCAGACAAATAGCTAGGGGAATGCCTAGATCGAGTAGACTTTCTAACATGTTGTTCAAGTTGGTTTTCTGCAATAGTAGCAGTATTATCCGAGGAAGCACTTTGTTTATCATGAGGGACATCACAATCATGCACGTGATTGTTTGGAGGTAGATTATCAGTCATGGTAAAATCAAAAAAATTGTCAGACGTGTCAACATTGGAATAATCAGTAATGGAGGGTTTTAAAGGAAATTGATTTTCATAGAAAATCACATTTCTGTTAACAAAAATTTGTCTGGTAAAAAGATCCATAACAATATAGCCTTTAGTTCCAGTTTTAAAACCAAGGAAAACACATTTGCGGGTTCTAGGATCAAGTTTCTGCCTATTGTGAGTAAGAGTAGAAGAATAACAAAGGCTACCAAAAACTTTTAAGTCTAATAAAGTAGGAGAATCATTATTAAGGAATTGATAAGGGCACTGGCCCTTTAAAAGCGGTGATGGTAGTCTATTGATCAAATAGACAGCATGTTTAACAGCAAAAGTCCACAAATTTTTAGGCAAATAAGAATGAAACATTAAGGCTCTTGTAACATTCAAGATATGCCTATGTTTTCTCTCAACAATAGAGTTCTGTTGAGGGGTCTCAACACAAGAGGTTTGGTGAATGATACCATGTTTGGTAAAAGATGGGTGCATAACAAATTCACTTCCATTGTCACTCCTTATGCATTTAATAGTTTTCTCAAACTGGTTTTGAATCAAGGTAATGAACTCTTCAATTAAATTTCTGGCTTCGTTTTTAGTTTTCATAAGATAAATCCAAACATACCTAGAGTAATCATCAACAATAGTGAGAAAGTATCTAAAACCATGCATGGAAGTAACGGAAATAGGACCCCAAATGTCCATGTGAACAAGATCAAAGCAAGCTTTACTCTTAGTATCACTAATAGGGAAAGGAAGCTTAGTGATATGTAAATAAGTAACACAAGAAAGGGGGGTTTGAATTGTGTTCTTAAAAATTACTTGTTAAAACTTTAGTTTATGAAAAGAAGATAAGTTCTTAAGAAAATTGTTCTGGTGACTTTTCAAAAACTGTTTAGTGCAGCGGAAGTAAGTAAATAAAGCAGAACGATCAGCACACAGGATTTTATACTGGTTCACCCTAAACGATTGGGCTACGTCCAGTACTTGGCCACCACCAAGATTTTCACTAGCAAGTATCAAGGACTTCTCCAATACAAGTATTAGACAGGACTTCTCCAAGTATTATCACGGACTTCTCCAAGTATTGTACAGGACTCCTCCTAGTATTATCACGGACTTCTCCAAGTATTGTACAGGACTCCTCCTAGTATTATCACGGACTTCTCCAAGTATTGTACAGGACTCCTCCTACAATCAACAAGATTGTTTGGCTCTACAAGAAATCTCTTCTCAAAAGAGTTGGTGTAGACAATTTATGGCACTGGAACTCTCAAGTGTTTTGGGTTCTGAAAGGACGTTGGACCACACAAGAGTTCAGAATCTAAGAGAGAAGTAAGGGAAGAGGTTTGACTCTTTTAAGGTTTGGTATTCTCTCTTGATTTAGCAGAGGTATGAGATCGGATTTGACTCTTAGGAAATCTGCTGTGAGCTTTTAATGCTTTGAAGAATGTTTTGATAACTGCTCTGAGTTCTTTCTTTTCTTGCAATAAATTTCTCTTCTTCTTGTCTTCTTCAATCTTCAGATATGTCCTTTATATATGATCTTGCTAGTTGTGTAGCCGTTGAGACACAAAATCTGGCCGTTGTTTGTAGCCGTTGTGAGTGTCATCTAACCATTGATTCAAATCTCTGGTTGGTAGCTTCATTAAATGCATGCTGCTGTTCAAAGCTATCCTTTAGCCAAAAAGGTGTACTTTGTCAGCTAGTAGGTGGTGATAGCTTTGGGCTACTTTGCAGAAGAGAGACATTTTGGAAAATTGATGTTGACGTGTTGTCCTTTTTCCTCTTCATTGGTCATCGAGACTTCTCTCTTCAAAGGTAAATCAGTTTGCACGTGACCAGATTAGTTTCCTTCTGACTAAAGCATGGGGCAAATAGTTGAGATACAATTTTGACTTTCCCGCTCAAAGACTTCTTCTGAAATTCTGAGGTATGACGTGGCATAGAACGATACAGAATAAGTGTCTTCCTAGTTTACTGGACGATGCGATCATATCTTGCGTAAACTTCTTTTTCCTTATAAGGCTTAGGCATATTCGTTGAAGCATGCGACCTTATAATATATATTTCCTGAAAAATGTCATTAACATCTGGAATTAGATTTTAGTAGAGAAAAGTATTTATAAAAATTGTTAGGATCAAAATAGGATTGAAACACGTTGTAACACGTTTGAACTTAACACTTAGTTTGTTTTGCCATATGACAAAAATCACAAATGATATTAGAATGAAGTTTTACATAAGGAAAAACCTTACTAATGTGTTGTAAAACCTTACTGGAGGGGTGTCCGAGTCTAAAATGCCACATATCAAATTGTGGGTGACTACCATTTGTACCAGGAACTGTTTCAGCAATGTTAACAAACTTATTCTGGATATTCCAATCAGTGACCGCAACACAGATTCTTTTAGGTTCCTCAAGAAAGTAGAGACTCTGAGAAACTTTAGCTTGTCCAATCATCTTGGAGGAAATCGTATCCTGTATAATACAAGAGTTCTTAGTGAAAGTAATAGTGCAATCCAAGTCATTAGTAATCTTTTTAATAGACATGATATTATACTGAAATTCAGGAATAAACAAGACATTTTGCAGATAAAGATCATCTGTAAAAGAGATAATCCCTGCAAAATATGAGAAGGTAACAGCACCATTTGGGAGCTTAACCTGTATAGGTTTTATAGACCTATAGGAAACAAAATGATGGATAGAATTGGTAACATGGTCAGTAGCCCCACTGTCAATAATTCAAAGACCAAGGTTAGGGATATTACCAGGTTTTTGTTGATGAGATAGAGTCTGTGTTTGTGAAACCTGGTGAACTGAATGATTGTAGTCACGACTGCTACTTGTGTTTATCAACTCTATAACTTGAGCTTGTTGTTGGGGTGTCAAGTTGTGAATGGGATCTGGTGTCTGATTTTGACTTGTAACATGATCCAGATTTTGTGAATCATGATCAGCAACAACAGCGTTAATCGAATTTGTGGTTTTGTTTTTGAATTTGAAGTTTGGAGGAAAACCATGCTTGAAGTAGCAGTTATCTATGGTGTGTCCCTCTCTGCCACAGTAGCTGCAACAACAAGCCTTGTTGATGGCAGTAGCTCCTTTCCAATTGGACCTGCCTCTTCCTCTACCACCATGATTATTCCCATATGAGTTGTTTCCTCTACCACCAGGATTTTTCCAAGAATTGTTGCTAGCATTAGCAGTGTTGGCCTCTGCTGCCAGAATTCTAGATTTCGTGGAACCAGAATTAACCTGTTGTCTTTCTTGTTGGAGGATCATTGCGAAAGCTTTCTTGATAGAAGGCAATTCATCCATCATCAAGATTTGGCTCCTCACATGAATGTATTGCTCGTTTAATCCTTTGAGAAAACAAATAACATGCTCTTGGTCCCTATATTTCTTGGTAACGGCCATTAACTCACATGAGCATTTTGTCGAGCACTTGCAAGACGGAATGGGGCGAAGGGCTTCCAATTCCTCCCAAAGAGTCTTGAGTTCAGTATAGTAAGAAGACATGCTTCGATCTGCTTGGCGAATAGAATGAATGTCCTGTAAGAGATCAGAGACTCGAAAATGATCACATTTGGAGAATCGATCTTTCAAATCTTCCCAAAGTTCCTTGGCATCATCAATGTAGACAACACTTTGAGCAATGGGTTTAGAGATTGTCTTCATGATCCAGGCAACCACCATGTTATTGCACCTCTCCCATGCATCGTGTAGAGGATCATCGTTCTTGGGCTCGGTGATCGAACCATCAACAAATTTGTACTTGTTTTTGGACATCAGTGCTCTCTTGACATTAGTAGACCAAGCATGATAATTTGTATCAACAAGTTGTGGATCAGAAATAATTGTTCCTGGATTCTCACCTGGGTGGAGATAATAGGGGCTTGTAGGATTTAGAGACTGGTCCTCCTTGGATCTATCAATCTTCTTAGCACCCTGATCAGCATCTCCATCTGTAGCCATGGTGAAGGTAGGAACAGCAGCGGAAAAAAAATTACTTTGTTCTTGCTCTTGATACCATAAAGAGATTCTAGGAAAAATATATATTTGGAATATAATTGAATGGGATAAAATATATTGATAAGAATACAGGGGAAGGTGTAGCCTTTTTATTCTACTAAGCTAACAATATGTTAGTAGTACAGATGTAGTACAAGCACAGTACGTACATCCTTTGCTATCTCACTAAGTCAAATCATAACGGTAGAATGCATGTATCCCCAGCATTATTTCCTGATTTGTCTCCTAATTCATCTCCTGATTTGCCTCCTAATTTATCTCCTAATAGTTGCTAATTTATGGTTAATTGTTCTTTGGTACTTCTTCTCCAAGAACCTTGTGACACTTTTTTCTACTGTAGTTTCTAGTGCTTCATGGCTGGTTATTATGGTGATTACAAGAGGATCTAGTCCCTTCGCTTTGGTCTCCTACTTTTCTATGTAATTTTTTTCCGGTGGATCTGGTTTTAGTGCAATTCCTAGTGCTCAAAGTCTGGTGCTTTGAACAGTGATACAAGAAGATAGTGAGGATTTGATACTGCCTTGTGACAGACAAAGTTTGATTCTCTTTTGGGCTCTTAGTCATTGTTTTGCTGGAAATGGGATGCTGATATTCCATCCTTTTGTCTATTCAATGCCTTCGAAGCCCTTTTTATAACAATTGGGCTGCCATACAAAATGGTTGTTTTTTGACCAAAAAAAAATGGTTGTTGTGTTTATAATTTGGGGATTTCTTTATATATTTTATATGAACTTGTTTACTTGGTTGAAAGAGTTTGCTCCCAACTTATTGTCTTTCTATTCAAGAATATCTTCTGATATTCTCAAATTAAGAAAGAATGTAATTTATTTGGAATAGTCATATCAAATTAATTTTTTTTTGAAAGAAGAAATATATATATATTAAAAAGAAACAAATCTTGGGAAAACACTCTCCCAAGTGAGAACAAGTTACAGCAAAGAAAATAAACAAACATGAAATGGAAAAGAAACTACAAATAAGTCAAATAAGCCAACCAAAACAGAGTAAAAACACTAGTACCAAGCTACAAAGAAAGAAACAAAAGGAAGTAACACACATCAGAGGAAAGCGTGCTACAACAGCTTCACACGATTCACAAGCATTAGTGAACCAATAGATAACGATCTGCATCAGCTCCAAAAGCAGCCAAAGAATCCTTAACAAAATCGCAGGTCTCTTCCCCACCAAAACTGCCATATGCAGTCACAGCAGCTACTTGACGAGTCTGCAACTCACCAGATTAGGTCCACAACAATGTTGCAAACAAATAGGAAAAGAACCACAGCGAGCATAACCCAAGGAGCAGAAGAAAAAAAAACTAGAAATCCTTGCTGAAATTGATGAGAACAACAACATAAATCAGAACCATAGCACCAAAGCACAACATACCTTTAGTAGATAGCATAATGTGTTGTAAAAATTAGCCACCCTATCAAAGAATGCACCATATGGGGGTATCTCTATCACATCCGCTCTTAGCTAGCTCATCAGCATCCGAGTTTGCCTCCCAAAAGATGTGAAGAACTCCAACACAATTCACTTCAAGCATATAACGATCAATTAAGTTCAGTTCACCGAGCAATTTCCAAGGTCTATTTTGTTTCCTCTCTACCCAACCCACCGCAAGTGAAGAGTCACTTTCAATAATAACATCCTTTAACTGAAACTCCCTACAGAACAATAAAGCATGCAAGATCGCTTGTACCTCAGCTTGGAAAGCCCAAAGAATACTCATGGCTTTAGAGAATTTACCCAAAATGGTCCAGTTGTCACTTCGCAAAGCCCCTCCAATCCCGCTGATCCCTGGAGCACCTCTGGCCGATCCGTCTACATTAAATTTGATCAGCCCCACAGATGGAGGATTCCAAACAGTGCTCCGCACCCGAACCTGCAGCCTTGAGATGCTTAGGTGAATGAAATTCTCAACAAAATCTGACGCTCTGTAGGGACAAGATTCCTACCAAGCTTTTATCCACCAACCTATCAGAAGGATATGCATATCCCAAATATCATTTGTTTCAAAAGGTTTATTTTGAAAAATAAGTGCATTCCGCCCCATACACTTCATCTTTCTTTGTTAAATAATATTAAAAATAATATTTTACCTCGTGTGATTCACGTGCAATGCACAGAAAAATATTTTTAAATATTTAAATTTTAATATTAAATATGATTTTTAAATATTAACACATTTGTTTCTTCATTACCCCTGATCCTGATCCTGGTTCTAATTCGTAGAGAAGGATTATCATAGGCCATGCCTAGGTCATTAGTAGAACTAGAATATGAATGAAGTTATTTGGGTGTTGAGACATATATGATGCTTTGGAATCTAATCCCTTATGGTCTAGTTTGATCCCTATGGCTTGGAAGAAACGATCTATATTCATAAATAAAAGATTCAACAGCCAAGAACTACGGGATATGCACTTGATGAGAGTGAGTTGGTGGATAAAGAGCGTTTGGAAGGAGTACCCCTATAATATAAGCCAATACACCAAAAACGTATGTAATATAAGAGTTACCAGGAAAGTGCCTTTACCAAGAGTGGGAGCTTGGTCATCTCCCTATTTAGGGATTCTAAAATTCAACGTGGATGAGGTGTCAAAAGGAAGACTTGCATTATTTCCCATCATAGTGGCCACTTGCGGGAAGAAGCTGACACAAAAGACCTGTAAAGTCATGTAGAGGTTTTTGAGATAGTCGAGCGGTTTACACTATGTCCGCTGGTCTCATGCTCTTACTCGATGACTGACAATGGCATGGAGGCAGGCTTGCACTTGGCTACCAAGGTTGTCGGCTTAATCTTTCTCTTCATTTCCTTTTTTATTTTTGAAATCGATTTATTTTTTCGGTTTTTGTAAAACCCTTAAAAATTACTAATCACTTTTATAAATGAAGTTGTGGGCTTTGCCTCTAAATATATCTCATGTATTAAATTGAATACAATTTAACTCAGTAATATGTAAAATTTCAGATACTGACAAGTGGAATGATCAGTGGAGACCAAGCGGTGGTCAGGCGCATGTTCTCATTAATTTCACGCCCATTGAATGACTTCGAGGACATTTATTATCCTTCATTTGCAGAATGGGTCACAAGCAAGGCATGTGACTTGAATTGTTATATGTTCTTGTTAAGCTTTTGAATATTTTATATCTCTCTCTTTTGTCTTATTTATGATTCATGTTTTAGATCAAAATAAGACTTCTGGCTGCTCATGCTTCTCTCAAGTGTTATATATATGCATCCATGAGGAAGCACGAAGATGGTGTTCCAGATGAGTACCTGGCATTATTACCATTATTCCAAAAGAGCTCAAGTATTCTGGGGAAGTTCTGGCTCCATACACTGAAGGATTATTGTTTTATGTGCTTGTGCCTGAGCCCAAAGAGGAAGGTAAGCCTGAATTTGAACTTACCAGTTATTCATGAGTCCATACTTTCATCTAGGAGATGAAACCTGGATGAATATGAAACTGTTTATATCTTCATGGTTACCTTCTCATTCTAGTTGCACCTTTCTTGCAGTGGAATATGTTCCTTGATGGACTGCAGTCACCCATTGTTTCTTCTAAGTTACGTCCATGCTTAGATGAATCTTGGCCTGTAATTTTGCAAGCACTTGCACTTGACGCAGTTCCTGTGAATTCTGAAGGAAATGATTACCCGAAAGCCTTAGCTTCAAATGCTGAAAAACATGGTGTCACTTCATGTCAATATAGCATGGTTGAATTGAAGTTTGAAGATTTTAAGTTCTTGTGGGGCTTTTCTCTTCTTGGTCTATTTCAGTCACAGCATCCTATCCTCTACCGACCTATTATACAGCTGGATTTTGCTAATGCTAAGCATGGTGCGAACTCACCGAGTAATGAAGTGAAACCCTCAGGCGTGATTCGTGAAATTATATGAAATTGTACTGCCTATGTTTCAATTTCTTTCTTCTGAAAGATTTTTCGAAGCAGGATTACTTACCGTGGATATTTGTAGAGAACTGCTGCTGGTGAGTGTTGATTCTTATGTTATTCTTTGACATAGGTCCAAGACACAGCATTTTAACTTTTGTAGTTTATGAAGTCTTCTCAATCAAGCCCTATTAATATAACAGATTTTTACCTTTATGAGAGTTGGTCCTTGACACAGAATGTGCACATACATAAATTGGGAAATATTAGCTTCTTCAGTTTTCTTCCGTACAACAATTAATGCATATTTCATTTTAGAAAAAGACAATTAATACATATTTGGAACTACAATATCGTATTGAAAGCCACATGGGTAGCTTTGAATTTGGAGGACACGGAGCTTCAAATCTACTTAGATTCTGACATAAATGATAGACAATTGTTCCCTTTTATGTGGTCTTTACTGGTTCAGATTAGATGTTTGACTGTTTAATGGAAGAAAGGGTTGATGACACACCTGCCTTATGTCAGTATATCGCTGTTAATCGAATACTGTATACTGTATATAAGGAGATTGGAGTGCAAAAATGTCCTTGTTTTAATTAATGATAATTTCTTTGCTCATGGTTAAATGCACATTATATGGAATGGTCATAAAAAGTATCCTTATATTCCTTATGTTTAATGGATGCAGATCCTTTCATATTCGACATACATGGATAATTGTTGGAGTAGTCTTGCGATGTCCATTTTATCACAGGTAGACAGATAAATTGATTTCTTGATTGTGACTCGCCTTTGTATTTTGTCTCCTATTTATGGTAAATTTATGAAAACACTTAAAAAGTACCTTGTTCCTAGTAAGGCAAGAATAGATTTATTCTTGAGTGGCATGTTAATCTAGTGAGCTTTTTGCCGCTTTGGCCAATTTTGTTTTGCTTTCTTCCTTTTGAGACATGGGAAGTTGTTTAAATTGTTTTCCCTACAGGTTGTGCGGAACTGCCCACAAGAAATTTTCAATTGTGAAAGTTTTGACTTGACAACATTGGAACTTTGTTTGCACTACCTTTTTAAAGTGTTTCAAAGGTAATTTATTTCCTCTGACTGATAATTTAACATAGTTTCAGTTATCTGATGGGCATTTTGTATGGGATATATATATACTCTGCTAAATAGTTCCTTATTTCTGTTGTCCAGTACTGACACAACAAACTGTGAAGTAAATGTGATGCATTTAATATGTAGCACAACAAAGGCTATTATTAACCGTATTGAGACCAAGGTGTGTCAATTCTGTATGATTCTTGATAATTCATTTGCATCGAAGTGGCTATCTTTTTGTCCACATTTATAATTTTGTATTCATTGAAATCTCTGTACAAAACTTTTATCTTAAATTTGTCTGTCTTTTTTATTCTAAAATATGATCTTGATTGCTAATTTGTTCCTATGATGATTACTTAAGATGCATAAGCATTCAAAATCCATGGTTCTGGCATTAGTCTTAATTGGCTACAAGTGCGTTAGGGATGCTTCAACTGAGGTATGCTTGTCAGAAGCCATTGAAATCGTCAACTGCACAAGTCCTTTATTAAAGAAAATAATTGATGGTAAGCCCTTTAAATCAGAACTAGTTTGATCCATATTCATCCTTGTTTCCTTGTGAATTGCTAGTCTGCACTCTGCATAACTATATTTGATATGTATTCCTTGTTGATTTTGCTCTTTATGTTTTTTTCTAGTTTTAATTTAGTCGATGTAATGTTGCCATATTTTTGTCGGGAAACAACATGAGTCCCACAAGGTTCATGATATTAGAGTTGGGGCGGACAATCAAATTTGATGCATTCAACAGCGCAACTGATGAATCTTTACTCAAATTTGTTATGTAGATGAGGCTGGGCATGGTGATAGCATTCTCCCTTTAAGAGAAATGTTTGAAACTTGTCTGAGTGTGGTTGCTTCTCTGACTAAAGACTGCATTGAGGGATTCCATTTGCAGGAGGTTAAAAGTTTCAACAAACAGAAACTAATACATATATACGAAGCTTGCATTTTCTCTTGAACAAATCATATCAATTGCCAAACTGTCTCTTGATAGTAAATATGTCGAATGCGAAGCAAGCATATCCATCCGTGTTAGTGCACTGAGATGTTGTCTTCGATGTATCCAAGCTGTAATTAGCGATTCAAATATGCAGGTAAGTGAATATTATAAAGATCATACATGGCATTTACCCAGAAAGGAATACAAATGACCAGAGTTTTTGACAGGTTCAAGTAATAGGTTTGCAATTTCTTAAAGCCAGGATTCAAAGAGGTGTAAATACAGAAGATAACTCTTTCTTTATGTTTCTTGTTGGGGAGCTAATTAGTGATATTTTCACTTTCATTCACAGAATGCTAAAGGTATGGACCACATTTTCATTTTTGCCATTAGTGCAATTAATATTATCCTTAGTACATATTATTTGCTCATTTAAAGTGTGTAGCTAAAGGATTCTAATTTTTTTTTATTGCAGAATACTATAACAAGAGAATCTGTGAACATTGCAAGTGAATGCTTGAGTCTCATGGTGTTGTTACAAACCCTATCTAAAGATAATGACTGCCAGAGAAGTTTTATGAACCTACTTCTGGAGGCCATTGTTATGATTTTCTTGTCAACAGGAGATGGATTCTCTCAGGTAATATAAACTGAGATCTTCTATTGCTGAAGTTAGTTCTTCTTAACTTAGTTATACATTCTTTTGATTGTGCGAACATACAACAGGATGTCAGTGATTTAAGAAGCACAGCTATTAAGCTTGTTTCTCGCCTTGCTCAAATTCCTTCATCAGCCAATCATTTCAAGGATGTTTTACTCTCAATGCCTCCGCTATACCGCCAGCAACTTCAGGTACTTTTCTGCATTGCTAATATGTAGTATATAAATGGGCTTATAATCGACTTTTATTTTGCTCAATTAGCATTTCATTTTATGTTTTTTCACAATTCCTAATTGGCCTCTTGAATAACTAATGGAGATTAAATTTTAGAAAATGGCTAATTCCTTTTTCTATCCATATAAATACAAAGCTCCCACTATAATTTCTAAGTTAATTTTCCGTTGTATATTGCTTCTGTACCTCTTTATGCAGGGGGTAATCCGAGCTTCTGTAACACAAGATAAAAACCCACTAGAACTAAAAGTACCAGTTTTGGACATAAAAATGCCGCAGTCATCAGGACAAAATGAAGAGAAACATACTGTTTCATCAGCTCCTGTGATGCGAACAGATGAAAATGACAAGGAAGAAGATGAAGTCAGTGAAGATGATTGGGATGCTTTTCAGTCTTTTCCTGTCTCTAAAACTGAAGATGGAGATGAATCAAGAATAGAACATGCTGCTGAAGGCAAAGATCCTAGCCTGGTTGAAAGCTCATCAGATAGGGAAGGTTCTATTGTAAGTGTTGAGTTTCAAGAATCTTCTGTTTTGAAATCCCTCAATAGAGAGAAGGATGAATATCTAGATGATGTCAAAGAGAAACATGACCAAACAAGTCCTGGTTCTAACGAGACATATGATAACGAGTATCAAAAGATGGAGGAAGAATTGCAAAGCTCTGAAGTGGGGACATCAACCCCAGGAAATGAACTAGTTTCTTGTAGTCAAAAGCCAGAGATGGAAGCTGAAGAATCAATTAACGATGAACATGATAACGAGGATCAGAAGATGGAGGAAGAATTGCAAAGCTCTGAAGTGGGATCGTCAATCCCGGGAAATGAGCTAGTTTCTTGTGATCAGAAGCCAGAGATAGAAGCTGAAGGATCAGCTAAAGATGATTTAGTAGCCAATTATATGCCTGCCCAAGTAGTATCAGATTCTCTGGCACTTCAACTGGGGTCTTGCGGATCAGATAATAATGAACCGTCTGACAGATATGATGAAGATGCTAAGAAAGTCAGTGTAAATGAAAACAAGAGTCATGACCGGCAGCAAGAAATGTCTGAGAGTCCTGTAGGGAGTGAAAATAATATTACAAAATTAGAACCATCTGCTGAAGACCGTATAGAATAAGGTATTTGTCTATTGCAATATTTTAATTTGAAGCGAATAATAGTGTATCTTCCATCAGAGTCATATTTCCCTTTCCTACCAATTTTATTATTTTTTGCTTCCACTTTAACATTTGTGGCCTTACCCTCGTTATTCAGGTTATTTTTTGTTGGTCTTACATCGTTTCAAATTCCCATAGCTATAGTTCTATGATAGTCAACTGCTTTCCACACCATATTTTGTACAGCCATACTGAATGGCAAATTTTCGCCTTAAGCAGTAAAATATTCTTTCTTTTATTTTTTTATAGTCAAATGTTAGTTGTTATTAGTAAAGTTAGTAAATTGTTTGGTTTCAACTTGTTTATTGAGTTTGTTTCAAAAAAAAATTTGTTTATTGAGATTTACGTAATAGGGGGGAAAATATGGGATCCCTTTGTTTTGTTACTTGCCACATTCCCATAGGAAGCGGTACTGAGTCACCGAGACTTCATCCATTCAATTTTTTTTTTTGGTTACAGGAGGAAAGCTCATCCATTCAATCTAACTCTTTTTTCTCTTCACATATTAGGCCAAAAATGAGTATTTTTTTTCTTTTTCCTTGAACTACAATACTGTTGATAATCTAAAGAACTTTACGCTAACAATGAATCAATTTAAACTCAAAATAAGAAGACGGGTTTGTTTAGAATTACATCATCAGAAATTTGTCTCCATCTAAGTTGTGTAACAAGTATTTAATTTTTTTTTTTGATAAGCAAGTATTTAAATTATACGAGTGGCCTCTTGTTTCCGTAAGGTTAAAAATTAGAGAAAATGTTTGATGCATCGACGGTGTAAAGTTTTTTTACACTATCAACCAATCAGATTTTAAGGATGTGAGAAAATCTCTCTTTTCATTTAATTTCTTTAATTGACATGTCACATCCTTAAAATCTGATTGGTTGACGGTGTAAAAAAACTTTACACCGTCGGTGCATCAAAATTAAACTCTAAAAATTATGTGACGGTTTTTTTTTTCAATTACACTTTTGGAACTTGAACTTTCATAAGGTTAAAAATTTCAAAAAAGTTAATATTTGAAAATTGTACGGGGACATTTAAAGAAAAAATTGTTTTAAATGTTCAAATATTAATTTTTCGGTGCGTAAAATTTAATCCCCGAGAAAATTGTGCTCGGAATATGATTATTTTAAGAGTTTAGACAAGTTTTCCTCACCGAAACAATTTTGCTTGAGCTAAGATAGGGCTATAAACTATTATGGGGTTGCATAATGATGAGATTAATTTCTATGCACTGCACTGACGGTATACCATCATTCAATCACAACCTTACTTTTCTATTTTAGATATTATTAAATTCAAAATTAATTGTGAGATAACAAAATGGAGGGATGTGATTGAATGATGATGTAAAACTTATTTACACCGTCGGTGCATATAAATTAATCTTTTACATAATTCTAGCACTGGATATTTAACGACATCTCTAATTAAAATGAGAATTTAATGGATATATACACCGTCAGTGTAAAATAGTTTTACATTGATATCTAATTGAATTCTGCCAAATAAGAAAATATGTTTTTATTTTAATTAAATTAAAAATGAATGTAACTCTAAACTCTCTCTCCTACTTGGCAAACATTGATTGAATGTCAGTGTAAAACTATTTTACAGTAACAGTGCATATCCATTAAACTCTTAAAATTGGTGAATTATAAATTTAAAATGATATGATAGTATAAAAGTACTTATATGAGTTCTTTATGTAAATTCTATTTTTGCTTTTTAGTCAAATACTTGTAAGTAATTTTAGTTTAATTTTACATTTAAAAAAAATTCAGTTTAATTTTTCAGTTTCAGAAAAAAAAGGTTTAAATTTTTCAAAGTTAACTATGAACGCTTAGTTTTTGTTTATAGATCAAATAATTCAAAAAATAGTTAAAGTTTTTTGGTACATAAAACAATTCATTAGTATCCTTTAATTAAAATTTTTGTTCTCCTAAAATAATAAACAGTTGATAAGAGGGTTAAAAAATTACAGTGAGATAAAAAGTTCTTCTAGACCCAGATTATTCTACCACTAATACACATAAGGTGGGTTTTCTATCGCAAATCGCAATTCAGAGAAATAGAAGGAAGTAAAGGGGAAAGTTGCGGCGGAGACGGCGAGGATTGCGGCGGCGGAGGAGCCTCTGCCTTTCGGAGAATTCATTGGTCAGGTTTTCCTAACGTGAAGGAGCTCAGCTGCATACATACATCACTGCCGCCATCTTTTCCCTCCTCAGCCTCTTCTGCATACATCGATTGTATTCAACAACTCAATTCTTGTTTCAATCAGAAGCAGCAGCATGCAACAAAAGCATAAGCTGCTCATACTCTATGCATCCCAGACCGACAATGCATTGGACGCAGCTGAACGTCTTGCTCGCGAGGCCGAACGAAGAGCCTGCCCCGTCAACCTTCTCTCTGTCGATCGATATGATCCTGTATGTCATTAAACTTTATCTATGATTTCATTGTTTTGAACTGTTGGGGTGTTTCTTTTGCAATGGAAGTTGAAATTCTTGCTTGCTCTGTTGTGTTCGCAGAGTTTGTTACCACAAGAGGAGGCTGTGATTTTTGTGGTTTCTACCACTGGCCAGGGAATTAGATTTCCCACCCCTGGGTTTAGAATTGCCACCCTAGTCTTTTTAAAAAAATGCCGGGAATACCCTCCGGGACTTAAACCTCCATACCAGTCCAGAGGTTGATGTTCTGGACTAGTCCGAGAGTTAAACCTTCGGATTTTTTAATTACAGTTAAAATAACATGACTTTAGTCCAATTGCAGCAAATATAACATGACTTTAAAATTGAAAAGTTACATAATCCAATTTAAACAAAATTACAATACATAATCCAAGTTAAGCATTGGAAAAGTAAAGCAAAATAACAATACGAAATCTAAGTTCAGCATTTCAAAAGTTACACAAATAGTCCTTAATATAGAATTAGTAAAGAACTAATATTAATCTTCTGTTATGTTTGTGAAGCTTCCAGGTGGAGGTGCACTGTCCTTTGAAAATACCTGTATAATGAAAACAGATTCAAATGCTTTGTTGTAGATGTGGAAAAGATTCAAATGCTTTATTTTAGATGTGGAAGAAGATTATCATACCTTGACTACATTGGACAAGGTTATATTCAGATAACAATTAGACTTTCTAGGAGAGAACACAGCGACCTGAAAGCAAAGTGAAGAAACGATGTGATGTCCAAGTTGTCCAAAGAAGCTTAAAATGTTAAAGTTGCCTATAGATTAACCTTTTGGAGAAGCAGAACAGATCCAACAGTTATGTCTTTCGCAAATACGCTTTCAGTGAAGACCTTGTGATGGATACTAGCGCCAACAGTGCCCGTAGGGTCCTGAATCTCAATCTCAGATGTCATGAGAGAAACATGAATCATTTCACTGAAATATAAGGAGGAATAAGGAAATACCTTGAGTGTAACTGTTGCATCTCCAAACCCATTGGGATTGCAGGATTTGATAACACCGATGACGTGATCTACTCTTTCATGATGGTGAGTGATTGCGCCCAGAGGAGTGGCAGATCCGTTTAATTGCAGGGCTGAAAGCCAAGCATTGGATTGGAAATCGGGATCGGTGTCGTGGCCTTCTTGGAGGACTTGCCTAACGAATTGTTGGGTTGAAATGTTTGGTTTGTCGTCGGTGGATCTGCGGTGAATCATGGCGGCCTGGACGGCGCCAGCTGGGCCGGGAATGAGAGGACGAGAGCTGGAGGCAAGGTTGTCTTGGCGTTTGCAAGGGAGGATGAAGGTTGATGGTGGATCTTGTTCCATTTCTTCTGGTTATTTCCTGCAACAAGGGAAGAAGGGAAGTAATGTAATGGTGTAGGATGCCTTTGGTGCATAGGGGACTAATATAGGAAGTAAAGGGATTTATGGTGTAGGAGGAATGAGTAATGGGGTTGGTGGTGAAGATTAATGGTGGTCAGAGTTGGTTGTGTAGGCAGTGATGGTGGTTGAGATTGTAATTGATGGTGGTCAGAGTTGGTTGTGTAGGCATTCTGCTGCTTGATAAGGGTGATCCAGGACTATAAGTTTCGGATCACTCCAGGACTTTAAGTTTCGGATCAATCCAGGACTATAAGTTCCGGACTGATTCATAATTAAATTTACCACCCCCCCTTTTTAAGACGTCCGAGAGTTGAAAACCCGGATTAATATGAAACTTCAAGATTCGTACCTCTAAAACCAGATACTGTCACAGACAGAAACGTGAAAATGCAGTGACAATAATATGGGACAAACAGACCTCGTTACAATACTGGAGCATTGTCTTAATACATGTAGGAAAATATTCTTGCTAATAATATGGTTACAGACATGGTTACAACATTACAAACATGAATCATATTATCAATCTTCTGTTATGTCTGTTAAATCAAAGTTGGTAATAACACAAGGACCAACCCAAACAGTGTGTTCAGCCATAAATCTATCCAAACGCTCTTTATACGGTTTACACCATTCGGACTCGGGTTCTTCAACGTTGTATTCCCATTGGGGAGCAATTGGCGGCATAGGATGTCCAGACACCAACTTCAGCTACATTTAAGAGTATAGTAGTAAAATTAGATATATTTCAATATAAATTGTTTAACGTGACAAGAGAGTGTATTAATAAAAAAGAAGATATGTATTTAATTGAGGATATACCTGTACAAAGTGATTGGTCACATGACCAATAGCTATGACAGGATGTTCTAACGGTGGGGCGCCTCCTCTCATCGGAAGGTAAGTGTAACTAGATTTTAACGAGATGGAGATGAAAACCACCCGAAACCGGTTAGCAATAAGGTACCCCATCTCCGGTAGATGCATCCATTTGGCTTTAGTGGCTCTACCATCAGGAGGGAGAGTGAGACGATTGTGCATGGCTTGTACCACATCATAACCCCACATGCGTGTATAGTGTTTCTCATAGAGTGTGAGTTCTACAATCAGCTCTTCCCTAACCCGAGGCCAACCGTCCTGACCGTTCTGAAGGTCCAGCAATGCAGCGACGGCTCTGTATCCACAATTACCATCCCCGACAACATCTATCACTTCATGTATATATGGCCATAAAAAAGATGGCAACTCCGGTAAGTAGATTTTGGAGCCGGTGGCCGTCATAGCCTTCTTGTTCTTTGACTTAGGAGCTTGCGATGTTGGAGTTGTTTTAGGAGTTTTGGTGAGCCTAGGTTTCCTCTTGCTAGCTTTCGATTCTTGTTCTTTGGTCTGATTGTCAACATGTTCCCAATGTGAAAGGTCACGCTGGGTGGATCCTATTGATTGACCTCTGGGATGTTTGGTTTTCCTCTCCTTGGACGATTGATTGTGCTTTATATTCACTTCAGGAGGACACAATGAACTGATTTGAGGACAATAAAGCTCTTTAAGCTTCCTTCTCAGCATACTTTGGCCCGCATCATCCAAGGTATTGAAATGAGCCCACAAAGCCTCAATCTCTAGCGGCATGCATCCACTGTTTGAGGTTTGACTCTCCACAACAGGCACTTGTTCCCAAGAAAGTATCTTCCAGAATGGATCAACTACTGCATACGGAATTGAGGCCATACTCTGAAGTGCACAAGCGCAAGGTAGTCCATGAGTGACTTTCATCACGCAACCGCATTTCTCACCATGACCCCAAAATCTGTTTTGTTCATCATACATTAGGTGAAGTGCATGTTTAGCAACAAATCCTCTCATATTCTTATACATTGGAGACTTGAAACGGTGCTCTACAATGTTAATACTGCGCTCAAACGATGCTTGTATTGCATTGTGGCGTACAATGGTCAACCTATCAATTGCTTCCCATGAATCGCACAGGTTACCCTTGCCGTTCCTAAGCATCTTCTTCAAGCTTGCATGTGCACTTTCAGCCCTGCATACAAACATGAAGCTAGTCTATCAAGCCTATCAAATGCATACAAAAAATGAAACAAGCCTATCAAATGAATCAATTCTATCAAATGAAACAAGTCTATCAAATGCATACAAAAAATGAAACAAGCCTATCAAATGAATCAATTCTATCAAATGAAGCAAGTCTATCAAGATTGCATGTGCGTAGTACCTGTTACTTGTTGTCGTTCCAAAATGCTTCACTCTGTTTGTCCATGCCTTCACAAATTTCTCCTTGTGAACCAACCAAGTGTCATAAATGTACGATGTGAACCTTGGATGATCCTTACACATATCACACATGTCGCTCCATTCCTCCTCAAATTGTGTAGTTGTTTCCGCATATACCACTTCATTCCACTTTTGCATCACTAAGGCTTTAAAATCCGTTGTGTCAACCCACAATTTGCACTTTGCCTCAACATTCTTGTTTATGTGGAATAGGCATAGTAAATGGGTAGCCTCAGGAAAAATATTCCGAACAGCACTGAGTAAAGCCAATTCCCTATCAGTCACAATCACTCCAGGTAATCGGGCAGGGTCAGCAAGTAGAGATTTCATGCACTCCAAGGCCCAAACATAGTCAGGTGTGCGCTCACGAGTCATGTAGCAAAATGCAATGGAGTAAATCAGACCAGTAGAAGTGAGGCCAACCATTTCAAGCAATGGAATTTGAAATTTGTTTGTCTTGTATGTGCAATCCATGATTACCACGTAAGGGAATGTGTTGAAGAGTTTAATAGCATTAGGATGAGCCCAGAAAAGTTCCATAATGACACCCGAATCTTCTTCATGTCTTTCAAAGTGAACATAGTTGGCTTCTGCCAACTTCTTCAGCAAATATTGCATCTCTGTAAGTGGCCCGCGGTCTAATTCTTTAACTTTTTTGATGCGATTATACACTTGAGTGATGGTAGACAAGTTACCCGGATTATTTTCCTTCAAAGTGGCCAACATGTGTCTCGGTGGGACCCAATTGTTATTCATGCTGTCGACTTGAACCTTCTCTTCTTCTGTTAGTCGACCAGCATAGGAATGGCCAACCAAAGATCTAGCTGGTTCATGGTTGTGTACCCCTTCCAACACTTTCAGCCACCAATTTTTATCACCCTCCGTAGGTCGTCCTTTAAGTTTAAAAGGACAATCACATTTTTGTGATCCGGTGGAGTTGTACTTGAAGGACTTAGGGTCCTTGTACGGGATGTACACACCATGCTTCGAGCACCGCAGAACAATATACATATTTCCACCTTTTCTGGAATAATCAGACCTTCCAGTCACAATCGCATATCCATTGTCCTTCCCAACATTCTTAGCCCATTGTTTAAGGTCATCAACAGTTTCAAATATCTGTACAGTGGTAACATATCATTTTAAAATTAGTAATCAATTCAAGCATCACTAAACAATAATGTCATTATGGTATACGCAATGAATACCTGATCGGTCGACCATAAATGAGTGGTATCCACACTTATAGGCTGAACATTATCTTGTTGTTGAAGCAACATTCCTTCACTGACATCATTATCTTGTTTTAGAAGCAGCATTTCATCATCATAGAAAAATGTGCTCGTCATACTGTCTGCATAAACCAATCTGCCACTGGTTAACAGTCCGTATAATGAACATTCGTACTAATCCGAGACTATAACTCTCGTACTAATCCGAGACTATAACTTTCGTACTAATCCGAGACTTGAACATTCGGATTTATGTCGGGGCAGAAAAGTTGAAGTGATGGTGGTGGCAAAAAATGAAGAGAAATTTAAATGGTAGAAAATATAAACAAACGTATATTATTGGCAAATTATAATGGATGCAATGATACATACCAAGGTGGTGCTGGTTGATGAAGGTTGTTGTTGGTGGTGCATGAAGGTTGTTGTTGGTGGTGCAATGATGGTGGTGGGGGGTTGAGGGGTAGTAAGAAAAGAGGAAGTGAGGGAGTGAGGGTGATCAGAAGTGAAATGTAATGGGGGGTGGTTTGGTGGTTGAGGAGTTTATGCAGGCCATAATGGTGGTGAGGTAGGTGAAGCTATGGAGTAATGGTGCTGAAAAAGGTGGTAGAATCTGTCAGAGGTGTCCGGAAGTTGAAGTTTCATACTAATCCGAAGGATGAAGTTTCATACTGATCCGAAGGTTGAAGTTTCGGATTATATCTTGAAGATTAAACTTCATTACAAGGGTTTGTGTTGTTGAGTGCCAGGTTTTGGTTTCCATTACAAGGGTTGATTATTAGGGTTGGTTATAAAAGTTATTGATTTTTAAAATTATTAGGGTTGATTATAAAAGTGAAAAAGAAAAAAAAAATGTTAAAGTGAAGATAAAGCTCACAAATTATTAGGGTTTAGGGTAAAAGTGAAAAATAAAAAAAAAATATACGTTAAAGTGAAGATAAAACTCATACTAATCCGAAATAGTAGTGCAAAATACATAGTCCCCTAATATCATAATAGTAATGTCAACAAAATGCTCATACAACTAATGTCCCCTACTGTCCCCTACCCCGACGACCTCCCCTACCCCTACGACCTCCCCTGGCTCCTGCCCTGCCGCCCTCCCGGCCACCTGCTCGGCCACCTGCTCGGCCGCCGGCTCGGCCACCTACTCGGCCACCTGCTCCCAGACCTCCTCTCCCAGCAGCGTAAGCAATGCCCTGTGTCCCAGCCAAGTCCTGGAGGATGCGAAGTGCTCTCTCCGTTAAAGCGCGGGCCTGTGTGCCTGGCAGCAAAGCATCATCCACCTCAAGTGACAACTCAAGGACTTCTAAAGCCCTACGCAAAGCAGCCTGAAAGTAAATAATAAAAAAAAACGCTGTTAGTAAATCACATACAGAAAACCACAAGTGCATAAAGAAAATAGAAATAAAATTTAAAATTTACCACGGCACTGAGATCAATCCTCCTCTCATCCGGTATGATGAAACAATGAGACACTCTAGCGTACCAATCCATGTAACCGCCCACAGCCTGTCCCTCCTCTATAGCAGGGTCGCCCTCAGGGAACAAGTACTGCACATAACCTGCGAATGCCGCATCAACAGCCTCAGCTGCGGGAGATCTATCCATCTCACTAGGGTGGCGCGGGATCGTCTGTATATACCCAAACTGTCGCATGACCCGCTCCGGAAGATGAGGTCGCACAGCAGGGGGATAGGGACACCGAATGTAGCCTGAGAACAAAGCCCTCTCATCCCGCTGTCGCCATTCCCTGTGGGCCTCATATGGAGTCCAAGTGACGTCGTCGGCCGTCAACTCATCAAATAGTACTCGCCTCTCGTCAAGCCTAGCATGCCCCGACCGTGACTCTGTCCACCTACGAGCTCTGGGCTGGTCCTCTGTGTAAGCCGGGTTCGCATACCGGCGAACGAGCCTGTCTGGAAAGTGCTCAAAGACCCAGGCCATCAACAGGGAAGTGTAACCGCCCATCTGTTTGACCCCGCTGCGAGAAGACTGTCCAAGCTGGTCGTACAACGTGGCAAGGGCCATGGCGCCCCACGCGAACTCCGACACCCGCTCAAGATCCTGTAGCATGCCTATCCAACGGGCGGAGAATGAGTGCCCCCCACTCTTGTCGGCGAACAATGTCGCGCCAACAAGATGCATCAGGTACATCCTGGCTGCATGCTCGTACCGCCCCTCTACATTACAATGTAATACCAATTATGATTAAGTAAATATAAATAATAGTTGGAAAAAGTTCAGATAATGAATGAAACAAACCTGCAACAGCTTTCGGGTAAAGGTCTCGCAAGAAGCTGAACCTCATAGTCGGACCCCTAAGCCTATCAAACTCAACCATGTACAAATCTGCATCCCCCCCTAACAGCAAAGCGCAGGTCTCTGCCACATCATATCTCGAGGCCACTCCTGGAGTGTAGAATCTCCCACCAACCGGGATGTGAAGAAGAGCGGAGACGTCGTCAAGGGTGACAGTCATCTCCCCAAATGGCATGTGGAAACTATTAGTCTCCTCGTGCCACCTCTCCACAAGGGCCGATATAAGCCCTGGATCCGTCTCTACATAGCTGCACCTGACCAGTGGATACAGTCCGCTCCTCTCCACAATCAAGCGGACCTCCCTGTAATTGTCCCCCTCACACGTCATCAGCCCGAGCTTCGTACCAGCAGTGGCAAGCCTCAAATCACCTCGCTCAGAATAACGAGGGTCAGTGGTGCCTAGTAGGGTATGCCACGTCCACGGCGCTATGTGATCCGGGTAATGCTGCAGAAGTGACAACTCAACCGGCCCACCAGGAAACGGTGGATCTCTCTGGAGCGGCGGCATATTCGGATCCTCTACCTCTACATCCTCACCCTCAATCTCAGACTCAGACCCCGACTCCGACCCCGACTCCGACTCCGGCTCCTCAACTGCATCAATATCAAGTGAAGAGGTGGAAGGCTCAACAGTATCGTGGGCGGTAACCTCAGGCGTCGACTGAGGAGAAACCTCAGTAGCAGTAACCTCAGGCGTCGAGAGAGCAGGAACCTCAGTAGCAGGAACCTCAGTAGCAGGGGCAGGAGCAGGGGCAGGAACCTCAGTATCAGGAACCTGAGTAGCATGAACCTCAGTAGCAGGGGCAGGAACCTCAGTGGTCGCCTTCGGAGCCCCCTTCCTAGCACCCTTCCTAGCCCGCTTCCGAGAAGTCGACACATCTGTATCATGATCACCTCGCCTATGAGAAGCGTGGAGATAGGCACGACGATCGGCCAACTCTTCAGACGATACCCTCTTAGTTTGCTTTGTCCTCGCCATAATCTATCAGAAAAAATAAGGAAAACAGATTAATAGCTATGTAATGAGTAACTAACTAGTTGAAGCAATCCACAAGTATACACAGTAAACTAATGTTATGAAATTTCAATACAATTCAAATAATGTTATGAAATTCAAATGTGAAATCTCAAGTCGGTTATGTCCTTAACCACTACCCTAAGATAGCCAAAAGCATGGAAATTATCTTCACCCCATTCATCTTATCATGAAAAACAATAACAGAAGCAATAGGAGAGACAGTACTGAATCTCTCAAGTCCGAATCTTGAAGTCCTGAACCAGTCCGAATCTTGAAGTCCTGAACCAGTCCGAATCTTCAAGATTCGGAGTACGAATATCCCCAAATTCGCACCTCAGAACCCCATATACCCCAGAAATCACAATAGGAATGAAATTTCACCAAATCAACTCATAAAAAGGGATTCGAAACCTAACCTAATCTGAAATACCTAAATTTGAAACCCTAAATTTGAAATCACAACACCAACTCATCAAAATACACATGATTCAAAATACAAATGATTCTTGGTCGTGGATTCCAACAAATTACCTCAGTGTGGTCGGTTTTGAATCACAGATGATTCTTGGTTGCTTTTGGTCGTGATGTGTGGGTCGATTTGGGTGCCTCTGGGTCGCTTCTTCTGAACCAGTCCGAGAGTTGATGTTCTGTCCCGTTACAAATGTGAATCTGAATTGATAGTTTTGTTCTATTATTAACTGAGTCCGACATCTGAGTTGATGTTCTGCACCTGATTCCATGAAGGTTGCTCATAAGGGTCTTTTATATACTAATTTTTACTGATTTTTTGTGTGGCATTGTTTGAGGTTGTTTTTAATCTGTTTTTTTTTTTGCTGATTCTTCTTTTGTCTATGCAGGTGTTTTGGAGGTATCTTCTTTAGAGGAACCTAAGCCAGCACTGGCTGAAAGGGGTTCGTTATGCTGTTTTCGGCTTGGGAGATTTTGGTTACCAGAAGTACAACGTAATCATGTTTATTGACTTTTGATTTTTGTGTTTTAGTAGTTCTCTATTTTATTTCGATACAATATTTTAATACTTCTTGAGTGCTGGAATTTTTGTGCATCTTGATGCTGGATAATTGTGAGCAAAATAGGCACTGAATGATATTGAAAAATGACCAAGTAACACTTCAATTTTGATGGAAATTATTGTCTTGGCTGATATGTTTATTTTTATTTGTTTGATGTTTTGGATCAAAACTCACATGTGAACCATTGCAGTTTGTTGCCAAGATGCTGGATAAAAGATTAATGGACCTTGGAGGAACGGCTATCCTTGAAAGAGGCTTGGGAGATGATCAGCACCCTTCAGGGTATGCTTGTGGAATATGAAAAGCTTTGATATGATTGGATTATTGATTTATCTAGAAAATCCTGTGTCAGCATTGTTTCTTTTTTAAATGATTGATTGATATTCATTCAAGCATGACAATACTTCTCTGCTCTTCTTCGAAAAATGCTTCCTTTGGCATTAAAACATATTATCTAGGCATGGAGTAAAAGATATTACTAGCAGATGAAAATTTTCAAGAGTAGTGGGACATGCCTAAGGCTCACTCAGGACTCGAACTGACTTGTTTTTATAGGAATATAGCATCCTTAGATGGTAGGACTAGGATTAGGTGACCAATTGTTTATGAACTAGAACTGTATCTGCAATCGTTTTTATTTATTCAGAATGGATAAAACACAGATTGTTTGACTGAAGTTCTATATGAATTTACCTGTATGATGTTTGTATTAGTGCTTGTTACTACCTTCTTTGGAGAACTCAGTTATATTTAATGGTTACCTTATTCTTTGTAGTTAATATCTTTTCCTGATAAAATGATTGTGTTGTTAATTAAAATTCATATTTTCTTCTTCTTTGTATATTGTCATGTACAATGATTTTTTAAAGTGACTAAAGAGTTTGTGATTATATTATTTGCAGCTATGAAGGCTCTCTTGATCCTTGGATGTCTTCTCTGTGGAGAATGTTAAATATGACTAAACCAGAATTCTTACCAAATGGCCCAGATGTTGTGATTGAAGATACTGTATTGATTGACCGACCAAAAGTCCAAATCACATATCACAACATTGAAAATGTTGAGCTTGGGTCACATTTTTCTACTGCCTCAGGTATCCCAATGATAGAGTTCACTGTTGGGAGAGAAAATGGAAATAGTGATTTGCTATAACTGATTGTGTTATTCAATCTCACAGGTGCTTCTGATTACAAGTACTTATAGAATGCTTCAGCTTGCTGAGCAAGCTATGCTTAAGTCTAAGAAACTGTAACAGTGATAACTAACTACATCGGTACAATAATAGAAGCATAATTCAATCTTCATAACTGAACATATTTAAAACACTAACTATCTAATACTCTGTCACCCAAAGTCGTTAAATTCTTGCTTGACTTGTAGTGTTCCCTTAGTAATTATTTTGTGGCAACACAGGCAGTATTTGTATGTATCTTACTTTTGTTGTCTATGATTTACCACTTGTATGAATTGAATAGGATGCATATTATATGCAACTTTTCATTAAGTTATGAACTAGCACAAAATGGATAGAACCTTTTGCTCTCATCACTTTACATAGCCCTTTTCTGCTATCTATAGCAAGTAATTAGCTGTGGGATGTGAGTTTGTTTGAATTACTTATGGTAAAAAGTCTTTTAAGTTATTGGTGTTTGACATGCAAAGAGCATCTTAATTCCTGTCATATTTGAGCTATCATCTTACACCTTTATATATATTATTTTATTGGTGTTATCTCTAATTATATATTTAGGGGGTAAGAATGCTTCTTTGGTGTTTCCATTCCAATACTTAGCATGGCTCATTATAGTTGAGTTGTAGCTGTAAGAGTTTGATTATGAGTTACACTTTTTTAGCTTCATTGTTGATATGAAAATTTTAGCTGCTCTTTTTGTATTTGACTAGATTAACATATGACTCTTTCAGATTTAACATGTCTTGATGCTCAAATTGGGAGTGCTCGTTCAATGCATCCTGGAATATCATCTTCCCACAAAAGGCCTGGCTGCTTTCTTAAAATGGTATTGGATAAGACACTATAATTTGTAGTTATGAACTATATTTATAATATACACATTCTGCTGACAGTCATTGTCGGTAGGAGTGGTATGCAATGCCCATCTCTATTTCTATGCATTGCACTTGCAAACCTGCATAGTATATAAATCAATTCATAAGTGAAGAATAAGACATTTGATTGTTGGTTTATATCCATTGAGACTACTCTAAAATTGAGAGTCACATTGAGAACACTATTTCTGTTCTGTGTCAATCTTAGAAAGTATTTATAAGCAGTTCAACTTTGCACACACGAATAGTTGTTGGGGCTTTAACTCTTTTTATATTTGAATAAACCAACTCTTGCAAAACTTTAGGCTGCTGGATGAAGGGCGCATAAATGTTTAATATCTAACAATATCCAACATAATTATTTGTATATTTATTTGATTCTGATGTTGCAGGTGAAGAATCTTCCTTTGACCAAATCAAACAATGGAAAAGATGTTCGTCATTTTGAATTTGACTTTATTTCAGATGTAAGCTATCCTATTTCTTTTTTAACCTTGCTGCACCTGTAAATAGCTGTATTAAGTTGAACTTGAACTTTCTGAGAACAGATTATAATGCTTTGGATACATCATGTGCTAAAATAGCTACCAAGTTATTCATCTTCCTCCTCTGACTTAAAAGATGCATTATGGGTTTCTTCAGGCTCTTGAATATGACACTGGTGATGTCCTTGAAATTCTCCCTGGTCAAGATTCAGTTGCAGTTGATACTTTCATACGACGTTGTAATTTGGATCCTGATTCATTCATAAGTGTGAGTCTTTTAAGATTAGTTAAAATTTGTTGTTCTTTGACCTTCCTCAGCATTGAGTTTACACTATAACTGTCTGGTGTACAGAAATGCATTCATATAACATTGTTTACACATTTTAGCTTCTGAAATGAACTATATGGTGTTTGTACCATTACTTAGTGCTTAAAGTATTTCAGAAGCCATGTTCTCCCTGATTGGTTTTCTTTCTAGGAATTATAGAATTTTTTAGTTGGTGGTGTCTACTTGTATTTTGCTTTCATACATGCCTTCAACCCATTGGCTTTTTTTTTATTGAATTCATGATTTCCTTTGATGTATGCATATGTAAATTTTTCTAATGAGATGTCCCCTAAATTTCAGGTTAGTCCAAGAGAAATGGATGATCACAATGCAAATGGCTCTAGTACCCCTTTAAAATTAAGAACTTTTGTGGAATTGACTATGGATGTAGCTTCTGCTTCCCCTCGACGGTATTTCTTTGAGGCAAGATGCAGTATGTTTTGACTTTCCTTTTACTATGCCATTTTACAAAATTGAATTCAGTGTTCTATGTTTTTGTATTCTAACATTACTGTTCACTTTTATGTATATTAGCGCTAATTTATGAAAAACCTAATATACCCTTATCCCAATTGTGAAAAGCTGGACTCCTTTTTTCTGTTACCATACATTGTCCCTCATGTCCTACCTTATTAAGAGCTTAGCCATGGTACATTTATTTTTTATTCAGAAGATGTAATGTATAATGTCTATGATATAAATTTTGTTCTGATGCATGATGACTTCTTAAAGTATTGAGACAGTGGAGAGAAGCACGATAAGAGGAGGAAATCATTATATTTTTGTGCTTCTGCATGAATTGATAGTCGTATAACATGCTTTTTTACATGCTTGTAACTTCCTTAATAACTTGATGCTGCAGGTTATGAGCTTTTTTGCAACAGCTGAACATGAAAGGGAAAGACTTAAGTATTTTGCTTCAGCTGAAGGAAGAGATGACATGTATCAATACAACCAGAAGGAAAGGAGAACTGTTCTTGAGGTTAGGTCAATAGTTTGTATGTCATATATGATATTTTCTTTGTGAGTGACTTCATTGTTCTTTTTTAGCACTGAATTATGTAACTTGATTTGGACTTTTTTCTTCCTTGTTAAGAAGCTTCATATTTGAATGAAAGGGGGTAATGGCTAAAGGGCTGTTTTTGTAGTTATGGCAAGCTATAACTATACCATGAATGTAAAAATTGAAGAAACAGTAATTAGTGATGATGGTTCTTCTCTGACTCAAATATGCTGCACAAGTACATACAATTGGAGCATTTGAATAGTGTCTGTCTACCAAGATTAGAGATATAACACATAGGTATTTTAGTAAAGGTTAAAATCTTATCGTAAAAGAAATCATTAGACTATGGTTTCAGTTTCAATCCTTAAATTATTTAGATGGTCCTTAATATATGCTTTTATTTTCTTGCATGTTTCATTATATCAAACTTATGGGTATATCTGTTCTCTTTTCTTTTGGGGGTAATAGGTGTTGGAGGATTTTCCTTCTGTACAAATGCCATTTGAGTGGCTAGTCCAACTAGTTCCTCCACTGAAAACAAGAGCCTTTTCGATATCTTCTTCTCAATTAGCTCACCCTAATCAAGTACACTTGACTGTGAATGTGGTGTCCTGGACAACGCCTTACAAGAGGAAAAAGAAAGGGCTGTGTTCCTCATGGCTAGCTGCATTAGATCCTCGTGATGGTATGTACACAAAATAAGTCATTTATTGCATTTTAATTTAGTGAAGTAACCACCAATTTACGATTTTGGACTCTCGGCAGTCAGAATTTCTAAATTCACGTAGTCATAAAATCTGAGTTGTTAGATCAAAGATCAGGCGACTCAAATCTTAAGCTAATCTCTACCAATCAATGTTGATAAAATATATGATCCACCTGACCTTGATCAAATGATACAAATTCCTTGACTGTGTGAATGTGTGATTGCCCTTGCTGTTGGGAACCCAACTCCAACTTACCTGTTTATGTGCTTGATTAATTCTTGTTTTAAACAGCCGTCTACATTCCAGTCTGGTTCCTCAAAGGTTCCCTTCCAACACCACCACCATCACTTCCCCTCATACTCGTTGGACCAGGGACGGGATGCGCACCTTTTCGTTGATTTTTAGAGGAAAGAGCAGTGCAAAGTAAAACTCATTCCACTGCTCCGGTTATTTTCTTCTTTGGCTGTAGGAATGAAGATGGTGACTTTCTGTACAGAGACCTTTGGTTGACTCATTCACACAACAACGGGGTGCTTTCAGAAGCAAAGGGTGGTGGTTTCTATGTTGCTTTCTCAAGGGACCAGCCTCAGAAGGTTTATGTTCAACATAAGATGAGGGAACACAGCCAAAGGATCTGGAACTTGTTAGCTCAGGGGGCTGCTGTTTATATAGCAGGTTCTGCAACCAAAATGCCTGCAGATGTAACTTCAGCTCTTGAGGCAATAATATCTAAAGAAAATGAGGTTTCAAAGGAGGATGCAGTTAGGTGGATTAGAGCATTGGAAAAGAGTGGTAAATATCATGTTGAGGCATGGTCTTAGAAGTCTTGAACTCCTGATTTATTTGATGCAAAAAAGTGCAAGATGATCCAGTATTACAGTTTGTCAAGGTCTAATATGCTTAACATGAATCATATTATAGCAAATAATAGGAAACTTCCCTTGATTTTAGTGCTATTTGTATTCCTCCTCCTATCTGTCCAAACCTTAGATCTCGGAGACTACAGTTTCAAAATTACTTCCATTGAGTATTTATTTCTTAAAATGATTGTTATAACATGTGCTTTAAGGTGGGCTCTATTATTCCATTTATATATTGCAAATCCTGGTTTCTGAAGAATGTTCCATATGCACTCTGGCAAAAAAAGATGGGATTATAGTTGTTCAATGAAAAGGTCGTATTCTCAAGAGGGTTCTTGTGGTATGCTTTCCTAAACCATTTCTTAAAGTTCACTGCCAAATTGCTTTAAGTAAATAAACTTATATTGTCAATAATCTTGATTTTCAACTTTCTTTCTGTATTATCACTTATTTGACCTTCTCTTTATTTAATTTTTTTCCTACCACGTTTACTTCTAATCTCTTATCAAATAAAAGGAACTCATAAATTAATTAATTACTAATAAAATAATTAAGTAACACATGGTGAATAGTGTATAAAAAAATTGTATGCAACATTGGCATGTAGGTTTTTAACTTCCGTTTAAAAAAACTTATCCTTATTGTTAATTGACGAAAATTTCAAACTTATAAATAACATATAAAATGATGAAATAATGATTGATTCTTTCACAAATAACCATGCAGAGGAATATAGAGGTAGAAAACAAGAAAATGAAAAAGATATTTGAAAGAAAGGAGGGTGAGAGAAAGTTATTGTAATTTGTATCTAGTGAGGAGAGCGCTAGCAACACTCACTAGACGTAACATTCAAGTTAGGGATGGCAATGGGTCGGGTAGGGTGCGGGTTTTGCCAAACCCAAACCCAAACCCGAAATCAAAAACCCACACCCGCACCCGCACCCGAACCCGAAATGGGTGGTGAACTTAAACCCACACCCGAACCCATTGGGTTTCGGGTTCACCCGACCCGTACCCACACCCGCACACAACCTCAAACAAACAGTTGAACTCGGAAACCCGACCTGAAAAAGACTGTGAAGAGAGCTATATTATGTAATGTAACATTGTAATTGCCATGTTACTGTTAAATTAATATGCAAGATGCTGCACATATTGTATTGCACAAGCAGAATACTTAGGTTTCACTTATACAGATCCGGGTTCGGGTAGGGTTCGGGTGCGGGTTTGGCCAAACCCAAACCCGAACCCGAAAGTGATCGGGTAAAACCCGAACCCGAACCCGAACCCATTTAACTCGGGTTTTCACCCAAGAAATCGGGTCGGGTCGGGTCGGGTGCCCATGGGTTCGGGCTTCTCTGCCATCCCTAATTCAAGTTAATTAGAGAATGAGAAGTTTTTACGTACCACCAAATTACAAACTGCAAGTGCAAAGTGCGTTTTGCTATTTGTGGAGGTAGAACCGTAGAGGATACATCATGAAATATGTTACACACAATGTGCATGTATTGTGATTTAATTAGCTACTACATTACTTATACCCCTCAACCTATTAACATATGTATTTTCATTTTCTTCACTTTGGCTTTAGTATAAGAGGGTGGAGGCGTGGAAAGGTAAGGGAGGGTTGTGTGAAGGAGGGAGGGCAGCGGCGGAGGAGTGCGAATGGTGAAGAAGATGAGAGTGATCCCTAGAATTGGAGATTTGGAGGAAGGGTAGTTGTAATGAGGACATGTGAAGGGTACTTTGAATTTGAAATTTGAAATTGGTGCATTTAGAGGTATTAGATGTAATGGGTGTTGTGCACTCATTTAATGATTCTTTGGAAAGTGGAAATTGAAGTAAAATGTGGGGTTTGTGAAGGGAGAAGATGACAGAACAATGTGATGCGGATTTAATGAGGAACATAGTGGGAGAGAGAAAACGAAGGGGAGAAGATAGTGGAAGAGAGAAGAGATGGAGACTGAATAAAATAATCAAAAATATTAAAAAAGGGACAACTAGAGGGATCAATTAGATATAATATTAAAAACTTTTAAAATGGTTCATCGGTCTTATACATTTCTTTAGTATTATATTGATCGGTCACATATAATGGTTCATCGACAAATCACTTTTAAAATGGTACACCTTATAACTATTCTTTGAAGTGGGTGTTGCTATCAAAAATTTGTTTAGTAATATACATTTTTCACTTGTGAGAATTAAGGTAAAGGCATTGGTTGAATTTTTTATTTTTATTTTAGTGTTTTGATACTCATTTCTTTAAAAAATGGGAAAACACAAAATAGGAAAGTACTAGATAAAAACGTGAATAACTTTCTTGTGCTAACATTACAAATCAGTGTGTGTAGCGTTGCCTGTCTCTCAAACACTCGCTCTCTCAATCGCAAAGGGAAAACAAAAATACTAAGGTAAGGTTTCATTCCTTTGAGGTTTGTTTGATTGTATGATTTGCTGCCATTTCTTTTGCTTATTGCTAATGTTTGTTCTGATTTCATTTTTCCCTGCACTTATACTGTTTGTTGAAATTCCTCACAGACTCATTCACCGCCACCGCGACTCTCCGCCAACGTTCGCCGGTATCTACTTTCCTCTGCTACTTCTTCTCAAATATTTCTATTCCACTGCGTCATGTTTTGTATCTAGTTGAAAGAGCCCAATTTGTTTCATTTGTTTGTGCCCTAGCCCTAGCTGAGACTACTCTCTGGTAAACACTAAATTATTGCAGATTCCTTCTCTTGCTAATTTGTTCTGACAGATTCCTTCTCTTGCTAATTTGTTCTGAAAATTTTGAATTGTTGTGTCATATCATATCATAGCCATAAGAACATTATGCTAATGATTGAAGGTCTTGTTTGTTTTTACTTTTTAGTGTTAGCACCCAACTTCCCTTATTAACAACCTCTTTTGATTTGGGCTCAAGTGTTTGTTTGTTTGCTGGGACATCCCTTGTAACATATTTGGATCAGCTTTTCTCTCAGAATCAATTCTGATACCCAAATGCTTTTTCCTATAATTCATTATGACTTCAGAATCAATTGTAGAAGGGTTTCCAAACATGCACTTATACTGTTTGTGGAAATGTTTGCTGTTTCAAGCCATGCTATTTTTTTGGACTGCCCTCATTAGAATTTATATTGTGTATCATTGTCACCTTATTGAACTACTCTTTGTTATCTCTGCACCTGTGTGATCGAGAGCATATTTGTGAAATTCTGCTAACTTTTCTTCTTTCTTTTAAATCTTGTTTTAGAGATTTTTCCCCATTCACCAAGATGGCTGGAGTTTTAGGATTTGCGAGCCTTCCACCCAAGGCAAAAAATTTCGTAGTTGCCGGGGGTTTGACAGCATTTGTCTTCGGGACCTACTTCTACACCATGAGAGCTGTTGGAGGTACTGATGAGCTGCAAGTAGCAATTGACAAGTTTGAAGCTGACAAGAGCAAGCAAGAGGGTAATCCAAGCGTGCCATCAAAGGTCTAGAGATGTTTTCTTGTGGAACAAAAACAATACTTTGTGCGTATGTTGCTTTTCAGCATCAGGAGAAAAAAATATTTTCAATCTAGTGCATAATAAGTTGAACCAGTTTTGTGTACAAAAACTGTGGTAGGGAAATTACAATTGAAGTTCTTTTTTAGCCTTGCTGAGATATTTTGTTGGCAACACAAATCTTGGATCATTATACATGTAAGTGAATCAAGACAAAATGCCATTACAAACTTTAAATGAAAACCATATGCACGTTTCCGTTTTGCTCTATATTAACACCACTGTATTGATTCTTGATTCCCCAAAGGAGGGAGAAAGGGGGGGCGGGGGGGATGCTTCCCAAACTTTGTTAAGTAAACAAGTACTTTTAAAATTTGTCACATAATTGTTCTCTCTTTTTGAAAGATTTTCAAGTTATTTTTATTTTCCATGAAGCTAAGCTATAAACTTGTAAGTATATCTCCTTCATGCATGAAAGTAAACTCATGAAAAAGAACAATGTTAATTGGTATTAAATTAATCATTGAACAAATAAACATTAGGGATGTGAATTTGGCCTCACCCAATATATTTGAGTTCATAGTCTATGACCTTCTTTATGGGAATTTTACTCTCTCCATGGAATTTGTGATACTTTTGTGTGTACATTTTAAGAAAGCTTGAATGTGCTTTTGACCAATCCATATCTCTTGTATCATTGGAGTGAATATGCTTTTGACCGATTTGAACGTAAATAAAAACACACAACGTTTCTAACAAAATAGATGGATTGTATTTAGTTACAACATCAACACTTCAAACAAAGTCTTTTGGCCATTGCCAATTGTTCAATCATAGATATTGATCTATGTTCTTGCCTTAATTATTACTCAATTCCATTAACAATGTAGCTAGATATCGAAATTCGATTAAGACTATAATTACACAAGGCAATCACAAAATGATTTTGTACTTATTTAATAATTGTGACGTTAGTAGCACACATCTTATAAGAAGAGGATTAGGGTCAAAGAGGGGATTATTTTCACTTGGGGTATTCTAGAGTCGAGTTAAGGTGGATTACTAGCCTAACATGATTTCATAGTATTTATGTGTGAACATTGACACCCATTGTGGGTTCCTTGCAAAACTTTTCCCATTTCCCCAACTGAACTGTGATTTTAAAAGAAGTATTCAGAAGAGACCAGTTCAGCGAGAACAAGGAACAACTCGAGTGAGGAAAGAAATAGAGAGATCGCGTTTTTGCTTCCAAGATTCGAAAAATTAAAATGCAAATATTATATATACTCAAAATATTGTGTTGTATTGTAAATGAATAACTATTGATAAGATAAATAAAGATGTTAGTAGGGGCAATTGACAATTGCCTCCATAGTGTAGCCCCGCCCCTGCTTATGGCCTAAATGGTCGACATTTTAGTAATTTGCTAATGATTTAGGATGCCGAAAATTTGACCATCAATTTTACGGTAAAAAAATGTTTGCGTATTTCCCGTTAATTTACCGACAGTTACCGAATGCAAGAAAATTTTTTCTTCGAAAAATTTGTACGGACGATTAGAAAATAATTATTAAACATATAATATGATTTTAACCATGACAAGTTAATTGATTAGAAAATTTTATTGGGAGAAAATAAAAGAGGAAACTTATCTTATCCTACAGTTATTATGGGGCAGTGGCACCCGATTGAATAAGTGATTCGGGGCAGGCGCACCCAACATTATAAAAGAACAATGTTGCTGAGTAATTGGAGAGACTCAGCCACTATCCCTAAGTCCCAAACCCCAAATGATCCAAAAGATAACAATACTCCCCCTAAACTCTATTTATAGGCAACATGCCTCACTCACTAACCCGCCCACTAATTAACCAACTCTCACTAATTGAGTGTGTCTAACAATATTTTTTTATTTCCAAATTTGATTATCCCTTTTGCTACCATAGTCTTGGTTTGTGATTGATCACTGGTTCTCCTGATTTCCACCATTACTGGAGTAAACATGAAATCCACTATGGAATGTGAAGTTCAGACAAATGAGTAATGGCTTACCCTTGAACATTGCTTTTTAGTCCTACTATAGTCAACATGTTCCCTTTCTAAAATTACCATTAGGATCTGGATTGTTTTTCACTTTTTACATATTCTTGTACTTAAATTTCAACAAATTGTTTCTTTTTTTTCTTTTTACAATTTCCAGTGTTAATAAACAATTTTTTTGACGTTTCACCTTCTTTAACATATAAAGAAACCATTGGAAAGGGGAATTTTTTTTATTAATTGGAACTGTCTACAATATACATTTCTTTTTGTTTGTCTTTGTGCTCATTTGGTTCTCATTGACATCATCTTCCAATCCACGTGTTCATGATCCTATTTGTTTTGCTAGCATGATGCTCTCTCTATTTGTATCTTGCTCCAAGCGTTCCTTGGAAACTAACTCTAAATGAGATTCTTCTTGCCATAATGCAAGTTGTTTTTTGATTTCTGTCCATTCCAAATGTTTAAGATCAATACCACGGCTGCTTTTGGAAATGACTACATCCTCTTGTTTAGAACTAGAGCATCCCTTGGGATGCACATGCACCTTGCCGGATGCAACTCTATCAGATAAATCCTTATTCTGGATTAAATTTTCGGGATCACGTTGGATGTTTGCTTCATGTTTAGGATCATCAACACTACTCCATTTACTGGTTCCCACTTCATCTAGTCTTCGTTCAAATTCTAATTTGTCCTGCAGTAGTAGAAGAGAATATGTATCACTATAAAATGTCACAATCAATTTACAATCAATTGATAAAGATAAAAGTGAGTTGAAAGCGAAGTGTTTTGTGTTTTGATACATTAATATGAAAAGTGATTTCTAAATGGTAATGTTGTGAAATTCAGTTATGAAATCTCATAATTTTCACCGTAGAAGCTACTCTTTCTAACTTCTCCGCATAATTAATTTTGGGATTAGATCAATTCTCTAAGTCGATTCCCAAACATGTGAAACCAAACACACATAGGCACCCCCACATACACATTAGTTTATCTCTATCTCTCTTCGAAGCAGATCATGTATCATAAATCACATTTATTATTTATCTCTTATCTTTATTTCTCTCATTTTATTTGGGCGTAGACTCCCAAATTAGGTGTCTATAAACATTTTCTTGTCACAATTCAATCTGCATGTTGCTATTTCTTTTTGGGACATAATTTTCTTACCTCACTTATCAATGAAGGGCCCTGCTTCAAATGCAAGGTGACTCCAATTTTTGTAGCAATTTCCTTCAGCGCTTTCATTTTGATTTCCATGTCCAGACGTCTTGGTGAAAGTTTTTGTATCATCTAGATAAGCCATTGAAAAGTTATCAGAATAATGGGATCATTCTCTTGAAATGAGGTCTCATAATATCTCAAGTCACATGACAATGTCTAATGAAATATTGTGTTTATTTCTCTTTTCATAAGTGTTCGGAAGGTCTCATCTATTTAATGCTATTGAAGAGAGAGGTAGACTCATAATTTCACGGACAATGTCATATGAAGTACCGTGATCATAGTCTAATCATTACCTTAGAGTTAACTCCATTATTCTTGCGCAACTCAACAGCATGATCAGCAAATGCTTTCCCAAATTTGGACGTCAAAATCTCTCGTATCTTGTGCAGCTCTGGAAATTCTCCACACCTTGAGGATGCAAAGATAAGGCTTGATGTTGCTTCCTTGAGCTCAAAAGGGCACTCCATGGTTTTCAAATATCTAAATAAGTAAATTAAGATAGTAAAAGGCATGAACAATCCATCTTAAATGAGTAGCGTGTTTAGTTCTGCAGTTGAGAACCCTACAAGGAGAAGCTACAAAGTGCAGCTTCTGGAGTTATTGTGCTTTAAATTGTGTGTCCGCTGCCAAACTAACCACGCTAGTATAATTTAGGATGTTTCATGAACAATTCGTTCCAAGATGCACTCAAAGAGAACTGACCTGTTATTTTCAAGTACTTCAGCTCTTTCTCTGAGGAAGTGGCAATAGCTTGCTATCATGCCAAATGCATCCAACCTGTTTTGCTCTGCTATCCATTGCTCCACCTGTTAATAAACAAAGGATATATTCAATGTTTGCTTCTGAAAGAGAGAAAAAGATATAGCATGTTTGGGATAAACTTCTTTGAGTAGCTTCTGAAATTCCGAATTGATTTTGAGAAAAAATAAGTTGTTGTCAGAAGAGAAGGGTTGGAGCTTTACACGAAGAAGAGCACGATCCTGGTAACCGAGGTTCAAGAATTGAGCAACATCAGATCTAGCATGTGAGGCTCGAGCCTTATGCTGGTTCATCAAGATGGCAATCCTTGAAATAGCAAGAGTTGTGATGCTTCCGAATTTGGAAGTGAAGCTTTTCCCGAGCAGACCCATGTTTCCAATTCAATTATATCCTGCTTCTATATATGTATGGGCACCTCAGGTTCTGAATAGAAGTTGCAAGCAAAATGGTGTGTTGTTTATGTATCCACAAGAAGGCAAATAGGCAATGAATGAGTTTATGTTGGGAGAGTCTTTTATAAGAGAACCACTTTTGCTTACAAGATAAGATTTCAAATTTGACTTGATTCAATGTGTTAATTTTTGCCTGGGTCTCTTATTAATGAAACAGTCCCCAGTGGAATAAATATGACTGCGAAAACTCATTCTTTGTTTAGAATTAGCCTAAACCAGGGTATCTCTTGGATGCTTTCTTCTTTATCCTAAAGACTAGGAAACTCAAGTTTAATTTATTTTACAAATTTGTCAACTCTCTCAGAAAATACTCAATATTAGTCATTGGTTCAAGTTATTAGTGGTTGATTTATGTTTAATTTCATTGAATTAAGATTTCAGATTCGAGTTTTGATTCGAGTTTTGTGTATGCTAACTCTAATAAATTGTGCAAGTATCTCAGAAAAGATGCATGTACATGCATGTTTATAAACTAAAAGAAAGGCTCATTAGTGAGATGGGGACTATGAAAGGTCACCTTGGTGTCAAGTGGGATATGTTGACCCCTTCTCCTGTGACAGGTTTGAAAGGTCAAAAGTGTCATATAGGTGTTGTGTGTGATTTATATGAATTATTAATTTTGGCGTTTTTGCATGGTTGAAGTAGTTGTAGGAAAGTGTTAGTCTCATAATCATATATGTGTTTACCAAATGTTACAAATCTGTGGCGCGTAGCTGTAGCATTTTCTTTATTACGTGGCTGCTGTCAAACTATGGAATGAATCAAGTCATGTAAAAACACAAGAAGAAGTAAAATTGAAAGATATGACTGTAGCTGCCTGAGGATGTACCTGGCGAGTCGTGTACATGGCTGCCGATTTGGATCATCTGATATGGTATAATAATGTTAGGCCGTAAAATATTATGTTTATTTTTTTTATAAATATTTTAAGGGTCTCTTATATTTAATATTTGCTCTGTTCTAATGTAGTATAAGTTATATTTAACTAATTCTCTTGAATTATGAAAAGTAGTTGCTAGCAATAAATTTGTTTTATTGACTTTCCTTACCGATAATTTCTCTCTCCAACTTAAAAACTTTTTAAAATCACACTATGAGGTCAAATGTATGTGGAAAAAAGGTAAGTAATGCTTCATAAATATTGGAGAGTGACTTATATTTTGAGACAATTTTTTTTTTTGATAAAATGTGACTTATAATATGAGACAGAATGAGTAAATGTGAAGAAAGATAGACACAAAACTTTAATATAATAAAATATGAAAGCGTTTTCATATAAGATCATCATATGCAACACTTGAAAAAGTGCATGTTATACAACTAAATAGTTGACAGTGATTGAGGTATTCGTGAATCAAACTATGAAGCTCTATAGCCCTTGACTATCGTAGATTGGTGCATCATTAAAAGGATTTTACCCTTAAATTTCCGTCAAATCCATTATCATCGTCTCCGTCTCCGTCTCTGTTCATCATACAACCACCGAGCTCTAAAATAGGAAGGACATCAATGTTTTTTTCTTTTTTATTTCTCAAGTATCCCACAACCAACAATCATGAGCCTATAATCTCATCAAGACTCGAATATCACACTAAATGAGTAGATTTCACCCAACATCATTCTCCATACGTATCGCCTAAAGATCGAACCCTAGATTAGATGTCATAAGAACTCAACTATCTATTAGTTGTGCTAGACCTTGTTGATCTCATAAATGTTTTCTTATGACCATTTTTACTAAAATTAGAGGGTTTATGAAATATTTTATTATTTTGATGATTTTTTATAAACTATTTAAATTTATTAATACGTTTTATATTAATTATCATAACCGTAAAAAAATCATTTTTTCTAAAAATTTTAAAAAAAATCATTTTTATATTTTTATTACCATTGAAGTAATTTTGAAACTAAAAATAATAAAATAAAAACTATTTGCAAGGTGCAACCTTTACTTTACCTTTTCTTCCCATTCTCTCCCTCAATTGAATCAATGCACTGACCCTCCCTCTCTCGGCCTCTCAGTCGCACCCCTCCGCGCCGTCGCCTGTTTGATCGGAAGCCACACCGGAGTTTCACGGCCGCAGACTTCATCTCCATTTCGGGTCTCTCTATTTGCATCAATCTTTCGCACAAGGTAAATCACAAAATGAATCTCTTTGCTTGATTTTTATTTGCGGCATTGATTTACCGGACCCATCTACATTTTATGCTATGAGAAGTTTTCTTTTTATGCTATTTTACTCTGTAACATTCAAAGCTTCTATTTTTCCTGGTGTATTGGACTGATCACTGATGCATATTAGCTGTTTGATGAAATGCCTGTTTCAGTTTGAGTGTTCATTGACATGGCTGTAGGCTTAACTGAAGCCACTGTAACATAGGAATGTTAGATATATTAGTTTTAGATTTAGTATTTTTATTAATATTATGAGAATTATTAGGAAGTTGGAATTGGTTTTATTCTTTCGGTAGCAGCTAGCTAGAGGAAAGAAAAATGATAATATAAAGCCTAAATTGTAAGTCTAGTTACACTGCTACTGGTACCAACGTGATGCGAAAAGTTTTAAATTCTTCTCATGTTTAGTTACTTTCATATGCTTAATTGCGTCCTCTAGTTATGTATTTTTTGGGTGCTTGATAGTAATACAACAGGCTCTTGTTTTCAGTGGAGGAACTAGTTGGACTAGCCACTCAAATGGCATTTGTACAGAAGGAAAATCCTCCAACACCTATTACCCCCAAAAGAAAAGAGAACAGATATACCCATAAGTTTGATATAATGAAACATGCAAGAAAATAAAAGCATATATTAAGGACCATCTAAATAATTTAAGGATTGAAACTGAAACCATAGTCTAATGATTTCTTTTACGATAAGATTTTAACCTTTACTAAAATACCTTTGTGTTATATCTCTAATCTTGGTAGACAGACACTATTCAAATGCTCCAATTGTATGTACTTGTGCAGCATATTTGAGTCAGAGAAGAACCATCATCACTAATTACTGTTTCTTCAATTTTTACATTCATGGTATAGTTATAGCTTGCCATAACTACAAAAGCAGCCCTTTAGCCATTACCCCCTTTCATTCAAATATGAAGCTTCTTAACAAGGAAGAAAAAAGTCCAAATCAAGTTACATAATTCAGTGCTAAAAAAGAACAATGAAGTCACTCACAAAGAAAATATCATATATGACATACAAACTATTGACCTAACCTCAAGAACAGTTCTCCTTTCCTTCTGGTTGTATTGATACATGTCATCTCTTCCTTCAGCTGAAGCAAAATACTTAAGTCTTTCCCTTTCATGTTCAGCTGTTGCAAAAAAGCTCATAACCTGCAGCATCAAGTTATTAAGGAAGTTACAAGTATGTAAAAAAGCATGTTATACGACTATCAATTCATGCAGAAGCACAAAAATATAATGATTTCCTCCTCTTATCGTGCTTCTCTCCACTGTCTCAATACTTTAAGAAGTCATCATGCATCAGAACAAAATTTATATCATAGACATTATACATTACATCTTCTGAAAAAAAAAAAAATGTACCATGGCTAAGCTCTTAATAAGGTAGGACATGAGGGACAATGTATGGTAACAGAAAAAAGGAGTCCAGCTTTTCACAATTGGGATAAGGGTATATTAGTTAGCGCTAATATACATAAAAGTGAACAGTAATGTTAGAATACAAAAACATAGAACACTGATAAGGTGACAATGATACACAATATAAATTCTAATGAGGGCAGTCCAAAAAAATAGCATGGGTTGAAACAGCAAACATTTCCACAAACAGTATAAGTGCATGTTTGGAAACCCTTCTACAATTGATTCTGAAGTCGTAATGAATTATAGGAAGAAGCTTTTAGGTATCAGAATTGATTCTGAGAGAAAAGCTGATCCAAATATGTTATAAGGGATGTCCCAGCAAACAAACAAACACTTGAGCCCAAATCAAAAGAGGTTGTTAATAAGGGAAGTTGGGTGCTAACACTAAAAAGTAAAAACAAACAAGACCTTCAATCATTAGCATAATGTTCTTATGCCTATGATATGATATGACACACACAACAATTCAAAATTTTCAGAACAAATTAGCAAGAGAAGGAATCTGCAATAATTTAGTGTTTACCAGAGAGTAGTCTCAGCTAGGGCTAGGGTACAAACAAATGAAACAAATTGGGCTCTTTCAACTAGATACAAAACATGACGCAGTGGAATAGAAATATTTGAGAAGAAGTAGCAGAGGAAAGTAGATACCGGCGAACGTTGGCGGAGAGTCGCGGTGGCGGTGAATGAGTCTGTGAGGAATTTCAACAAACAGTATAAGTGCACGGAAAAATGAAATCAGATCAAACATTAGCAATAAGCAAAAGAAATGACAGCAAATCATACAATCAAACAAAACTCAAAGGAATGAAACCTTACCTTAGTATTTTTGTTTTCCCTTTGCGATTGAGAGAGCGAGTGTTTGAGAGACAGGCAACGCTACACACTGATTTGTAATGTTGCACAAGAAAGTTATTCACGTTTTTATCTAGTATTTTCCTATTTTGTGTTTTCCTATTTTTAAAAGGAATGAGTATCTAAACACTAAAATAAAAATAAAAAATTCAACCAATGCCTTTACCTTAATTCTCACAAGTGAAAAATGTATATTACTAAACAAATTTGATAGCAACACCCACTTCAAAGAATAGTTATAAGGTGTACTATTTTAAAAGTGATTTATCGATGAACCATTATATGTGACCGATCAATATAATACTAAAGAAATGTATAAGACCGATGAACCATTTTAATCGGTCTTATACATTTCTTTAGTATTATATTGATCGGTCACATATAATGGTTCATCAATAATTCACTTTTAAAATAGTACACCTTATAACTATTCTTTGAAGTGGGTGTTGCTATCAAATTTGTTTAGTAATATACATTTTTCACTTGTGAGAATTAAGGTAAAGGCATTGGTTGAATTTTTTATTTTTATTTTAGTGTTTGGATACTCATTCCTTTTAAAAATGGAAAAACACAAAATAGGAAAATACTAGATAAAAACGTGAATAATTTTCTTGTGCTAACATTACAAATCAATGTGTGTAGTGTTGCCTGTCTCTCAAACACTCGCTCTCTCAATCGCAAAGGGAAAACAAAAATACTAAGGTAAGGTTTCATTCCTTTGAGTTTTGTTTGATTGTATGATTTGCTGCCATTTCTTTTGCTTATTGCTAATGTTTGATCTGATTTCATTTTTCCGTGCACTTATACTGTTTGTTGAAATTCCTCACAGACTCATTCACCGCCACCGCGACTCTCCGCCAACGTTCGCCGGTATCTACTTTCCTCTGCTACTTCTTCTCAAATATTTCTATTCCACTGCGTCATGTTTTGTATCTAGTTGAAAGAGCCCAATTTGTTTCATTTGTTTGTGCCCTAGCCCTAGCTGAGACTACTCTCTGGTAAACACTAAATTATTGCAGATTCCTTCTCTTGCTAATTTGTTCTGAAAATTTTGAATTGTTGTGTGTCATATCATATCATAGCCATAAGAACATTATGCTAATGACTGAAGGTCTTGTTTGTTTTTACTTTTTAGTGTTAGCACCCAACTTCCCTTATTAACAACCTCTTTTGATTTGGGCTCAAGTGTTTGTTTGTTTGCTGGGACATCCCTTATAACATATTTGGATCAGCTTTTCTCTCAGAATCAATTCTGATACCTAAAAGCTTCTTCCTATAATTCATTACGACTTCAGAATCAATATTAGAAGGGTTTCCAAACATGCACTTATACTGTTTGTGGAAATGTAACTCAATTTCTCAACTGAGGAATCACATTAGTAACCTAACAAAGTCTAAGGACTATTCTGCAATCCCTAAAATTCAAGGGTATTTTTTTTTTTGAGAATGAGAATGAATACCATAAGGTTGGAAACACATGATAACTTTATTTAAATAATCTGTTTCCCGATATATAGTAATAATAGTTTACAACACCATAAGTAAGGTTCAGAATAAACATGCGCACTTTAACAGTGGCGGAAGCAAGGCTTTAATAACAGGGTTCTTATATAGAAAAGGAGACTCAAACATAGTCCACAAGAAGAGAAGCAAAGCTGCTTCTCACACCTCTACTCCTCCGCTTACAACTCGAGCAGCTAAGCCTCGGCGGAAGGATCTCCATCGCCTAATAGCGTTAAGCGCCCAAACAACAAGTAGCAAATAGAAAAGGTTAACTCCATGCAATTACCATGTATAAAAGAGAAAATCATGCTATTCAAATTTAATTACCTAGCATGGTAAATATACTAGCAACATAACTCAACTCATATATCAACAACTTAACATAGATTAACTCAGATAATAATAACCTCAACGATGTAACATCAAATCAGATATTAATAAACCAATACGGAAATCCAACAACATAGGGTCAGGTGTTAGTTCCCTATAATGCAACTATATGCTGCTACCAAAATGGATCGATCAATAACGTCTCTCAAGACGGGACAGACATGTGGAACGACAACCACTGAATGCCACTGAATATCGCCTCACAAGACGGGACAACCATGTGGAACGACAACCACTGGATGCCACTTAATAACGCCACGAAGGACGGGACATACATGTGGAACGACAACCACTGAATGCCACTTAATAACGCCACGAAGGACGGGACAGACATGTGGAACGACAACCACTGAATGCCACTTAATAACACCTCGAAAGACGGGACAGACATGTGGAACGACAACCACTGAATGCCACTTAATTCAGCCCTATATGCCAAAATCAATCAACAATAATCACGTCTTATCCACTTGAAAGCAGTAATGACGGAAACCAGTAAACGGCCGAAGCCTCTCAGAAAACGGAGACACACGTCTCAATAAGTTTACTCAGCCGAAGCCTTCAGAAAACATTTGGCACAAGCCTCAGAAACAGTCAACATAAGCAAGTATACAACATTGCAAATATTTCAATCAATTGCTAATCAAATTAAACACCTTCATCTCAAACGCATGCAGTGCGATAAAAGCATGCAAGACTCAAAGACGCGCTAAAACTGAGTTACCCTTACCTTAGCCACTTTCTTTCCTAAGTTGCGACTTCGATCCAATCACATCATCGCTTCTCGTACCGGCTAGCTTTCCTTCCATTCTTTAGCTCCGACACGAACGCGTTATCGTACTTCGTATCTTTAGAAAATTACTCGCTTTTAAAAAAAAAAGCTACGCTCTAAGATGCCAGCTTCCGCTCCAAAGCTCAAGAATTTTCACAAAAAATTCATCCACTCACAACTAGTGTTATTTTTCAGTCATGTATAAGAACATAACTCTGCGTGTGTGTTGCTCAGAATCCTCTCTTGAGTGTCTATGTTAATATCTTGCAATGACATTGCTTCCGTATATATAGCCTCCACAAATCAGATATTTAAGAATGAAACAAATCAAAGGTGGCAATAAGCATGAGGTGTAACGGAGAAACATGCAATGAACATGAGGTGTGAATCATGCAGAGGCCTAACGTGGTGGAAGAAGCAGTAGAGAATGTAATAGAAGGAATAAAATAGTGAAGCATGTAGTAATCTGATGGTCATTTGCCTTTCTTCATGTCAAAGTAATTCAAGGGAGAGAGTTTGTGAGCTGCTTGATGGTTTCATACGTGTAAGAGAAAGGATGGTGGAGATGTTGTGTTGTCAAGAGAATGGCCAATGACTGAGCACTTGAGTTGTAAGTGTCATGCTTAAGAAAAGTTGAGAACTTGGTTCTCTGGCACGTAGTGCTTAGGAAAAATTAAAAGATTGAAAAGAACTCAAGTTATATAATATACTAGTATTAAGGGTGAATATGTAGGTAATGAGATAATTTTGGTAAAGTAGGATTTAACTCATAGAGCTATAGAAAAATATTAGGAAGATGAATCATTATCCTAAAAATTATTAGGGACTCTATAATATAAATTAAGATCACTTTGAGCAAATTTAAGTGATCAAGTGTAGAAGTGTTAATAAGTATATAAAAATATATATATTAAACTTTCCTGGCAAAATTACTTACGTGATTCTTCTCTTTTTTCTTCTAATAACTTTGTCACTTACGTGACTATTTTTTTTTCTTCTTCTAAACTTTCAATTTTTCTTTTCTTTTCTTTATTAGTTTAGAAAATAATAATAATATTAATAATACACTAATTTATATAAACACACAATGCACCATAAACACATCAACTTAAGCTTAATAGCGCTTATCGCCCTTAAGCCGATAAACAACTATTTAAGACATGCTTAATATACCTGGGTCTTACAATGGAAATGTTTGCTGTTTCAAGCCATGCTATTTTTTTGGACTGCCCTCATTAGAATTTATATTGTGTATCATTGTCACCTTATTGAACTACTCTTTGTTATCTCTGCACCTGTGTGATCGAGAGCATATTTGTTAAATTCTGCTAACTTTTCTTTTTTCTTTTAAATCTTTTTTTAGAGATTTTTCCCCATTCACCAAGATGGCTGGAGTTTTAGGATTTGCAAGCCTTCCACCCAAGGCAAAGAATTTCGTAGTTGCCGGGGGTTTGACAGCATTTGTCTTCGGGACCTACTTCTACACCATGAGAGCTGTTGGAGGTACTGATGAGCTGCAAGTAGCAATTGACAAGTTTGAAGCTGACAAGAGCAAGCAAGAGGGTGAACCAAGCGTGCCATCAAAGGTCTAGAGATGTTTTCTTGTGGAACAAAAACAATACTTTGTGTGTATTCACTATTTTGCTTTTCAGCATCAGAAGAAAAATGTATTTTCAATCTAGTGCATAATAAGTTCAGCCAGTTTTGTGTACAAAAACTGTGTGGTAGGGAAATTACAATTGAGGTTCTTTTTTAGCCTTGCTGAGATATTTTGTTGGCAACACCAATCTTGGATCATTATACATGTAAGTGAATCAAAGACAAAATGTCATTTCAAACTTAAAATGAAGTACTTTTAAATTTGTAAGCATATCTCCTTCATGCATGAAAGTAAACCCATGACAAAGAACAATGTTAATTGGTATTAAATGAAACAATGAACATATAAACATTAGGGATGTGAATTTTGGCTCACCCAATATATTTGAGTTTATAGTCTATGACCTTTATGAACTTTCAAAAATAAACCTTTATGGGAATTTTACTCTCTCCATGGAATTTGTGATACTTCTGTGTGTATTTTACTATTTTTATCAGCGCACATTTTAAGAAAGCTTGAATGTGCTTTTGGCCAATCCATATCTCTTGTATCATTGGCGTGAATATGTTTTTGACCAATTTGAACGTAAATACAAAAACACAACATTTCTAACAAAAAAGATGGATTGTATTTACAACATCAACGCTTAAACAAAGTCTGGTCATTGTCAATTGTTCAGTCATAGAGATTGATCTATGTTCGTGCCTTAATTATGACTCAATTCCTTGCCAAGATATTAACAATGTTCCTAGATATCACGAAATGCAATTAAGTCAATAATTACACACAAGGCAATTACGAAATTATTCTGTACTTATTTAATCATTGTGACGTTAGTAGCACACATCTTATAAGGGGTAAGAGGATTAGGGTCAAAGAGCGGATTATCTTCACTTGGGTATTCTAGGGTCAAGTTAAAGTGGGTTACAATACAAGCATAATATGATTTCCTAGTATTAATATGTGAACATTGACACCCATTGTGGGTTTCTTGTAAGACTTTTCTCATTTCCTCAATTGAACTTTGATAAAGAAGTCTTTGGAAGAGACGAATTCATGCGAGAACAGGGGAACAAGGAACAACTCGAGTGAGGAAAGAAATAGAGAGAGATTGCATTTTTTGCTTCAAGATTCAAAACATTAAAATGCAAATCACATTTATACTCAAAATATTGTGTTGTATTGAAAATGAATTAACTATTGATTAGAGAAATAAAGATTTTAGTGGGGGCAATTGACAATTGCCCCCATAGTTCACAATGTAACTACGAAACGATTTTGTACTCATTTACTATATTGTGACGTTATTAGCACACATCTTATAAGAGGATTAGGGCCGAAGAGCGGATTATCTTCACTTGGGTATTCTATGGTCGAGTTAAGGTGGGTTACTAGCCTAGCATGGTTTCCTAGTATCGATGTGTGAACATTGGCCATTTTCCCAATTGAACTTTGGTTATGAAAGAAAAAAAAAAGTCTTTGGAATAAACCAGTTAGGTAAGAACATGGGAACAAGGAACAACTCGAGTGAGGAAATAAATAGAGAGAGATTGTGTGTTTGTTTTGAGATTTAAAAAATTAAAATGCAAATTACATTTGTACTCAAAACATTGTGTTGTATTGAAAATAAATAATATTGATAAGAGAATTAAATATTTTAATGGATGATTGCCCCCATAGTCCACAATGTAGCTACTCCTGCCGAAGGCCTAAATGGCCAACATTTTAGTAATTTGCCAACTATTTAAGACGCTAGTAACTCGACGATCAATTTTATGTAAAAAGAAAAGTTGGCACCGAATTATTAACATAATAAGTTACACATTTCTCATCAATTTATCGATGGTTACCGAATGTGGTAACATTTTTTTCTCGGAAACAAATTTTTCCACAACTAGAAAATAATTACTATTTAACAAAGAATATGATTTTAATCACTACAAGTTAATGGATTAGAAAAATTCATCGGGAAAAAAATAAAATAAAAGAAGAAACTTTATCTTATCCTAAAGTTATTACGGGGAAGGGGCACCCGATTGAAAAAGTGATTCGGGGCGGGCCAAAACTCAGGTTTCTTTCCTTCCTTATCTTCTTCTTCATCGATTTGTTCTTGTGTTCTTCTTCACTGTGTGTGTTTACCGATGTTCAGTTATGAAGATTGAATTATGCTTCTATTATTGTACCGATGTAGTTAGTTATCACTGTTGCAGTTTCTTAGACTTAAGCATAGCTTGCTCAGCAAGCTGAAGCATTCTATAAGTACTTGTAATCAGAAGCACCAGTGAGATTGAATAACACAATCAGTTATAGCAAATCACTATTTCCATTTTCTCTCACAACAACATGATGTTATCATCCATGGTGGCAGTTCAACCTCCTCCCACTCTGAAGCCTCTCACTCTCTCACCCATCAAATTCAACACCTCTTCTTCCTTCTCCTCACACTCACACTCACATTCTCACTCACACCTGTGTCCCTCAAACCCCTCACGTTTTAGGCTCGCTGTTTCTGCCGCCGAAACTCCTTCTGCTGCGGTTGCTGTTGCTGAACAAGATGACACTTCTCTCTCTCCTCCGCCTCAGGTACCTCACTTCCCCTTCTTCTCTCTCTCTCTCTCTCTAACTTATGCTTCACTCTCAATACTAATAGAATGCCACTCTTTTTTTCCAGTGATTTCCAAAGTTATGTCCTTTTCTGCTTTTTCTTCTTGCCCTTCTTTCAATACAAAGAAGGGGTAGTCAAAATTTGTATTATTTTTCTTCATACTAAATGAAGAGATAATGAACTGAAAAGAAATGGAGTTGATTATATGTATCTATGTTGTTGTAATTCCAATGAGAATGTTTAAAACGGGTGCTGAAATGTTCAGGATATTATGTGTGTCAGTTAAGTGTGTGTTTTTTTTGTGAATAATTGAATATCAGAATTGATTCTGATAGAGAAAAATCAATTTTGGGGACAACATAGATGTTTGGCTGTCATTTTGGAAAATTGATTCCATTCTGCTATTAGCTTTAGGGAATTGATTCAATTTTGCTAGAAGCTTTAGGGAGTTGTTTATGCTTTGAACATAATCAAGCCACTCTCAGAACCTCTTCGTGTTCCTCTCAATCGAAGAACGAAGGTTTCGTAGTGTGCAGTCATGGGTTGAAGCTTCCTCTCCTCTTCGCGTTCCTCTCAATCGAATCGAAGGTTTCCATAGCAAAGCTCAGCCATGGATTGAATTGCGATTTGCCTTTCTTCTCCACCAGATTTGGATCGAAGAACTCCATTTTCTCCGTATCTCCGTGTTCGCCTCGCCCTTCTTCTTCTACGATTCGCGATTCCTGCACACTGGTGCGAATCTTCCAATGACAATCGAATCAGGTAAGAGATTTAGGGTTCTGCATCTCTTCTTTTTATTTAGTCATTGCAATTTTTGTACACTGTTTCTTCGTTATGCTCAACACTGATCTTTCTAGCTAGGGTTTAACCTTTTCTGCTTCATTTCCCTTTTATGTGTTACATGCTTGATTTAGCCATTTTGCTTTTCATATAGCATCTGCAGTGAAATCTTGGTTAAATCTCTGTTTCGATGTGTGAAAGTTTGATTAGATTAGGAATAGGAACTATTATTGTTAATATAATACTTCAAGCAGTGAATGATAGCACTAGATGACAAGGTGGAATCGATAGAATTCATGAAGCATTATTTTGGTATCAAATATGCATTCGGTGAAAGTTAGGAAAGTATGATCGAATAAAACAAATCGAGGAATGCATTCGGTGAAAGTTAGCATTTTTTGCTGTTTAATTTATTTAAATTGACATGTTCAACTTGCTGTTTCGTTTATTTAAAGCTTTACCTTGCTCAGTATTAATTTGTTTCATAGCAATTTTAGCTTTTCTTGATGTTTTTTGCTGCATCGTAAGGATTGAAGCCACTTTCTTTTGATTCTGTGATGGTGTGGCTATTGCTGATATCTATCGTGGCTTTGCTTGCAGTTTTGTGTTTGTGATCCACTACTCAAGCTTTTATTCACAGGTAAGACTGAAGTCAGTTTGCTTTGGGATTTTAGTTATGGTTTCAATTTCTGCTAGATTTGAGGGCATTGGACTGTTGCACTATAATTATTGAATGAATGGCTTAAAATTAACAAGTTCAAATGATAAGGAATGGAGGGATAATCAGGTCTCTGAGATTTTAGGAATGTTTTAAAATCAAAGTTTTAGTTGTACAGGAAATGAGTGAAGGGCAGAAAGACTGTTTGATTGCATTGTGCGTATGCATGTCCCGTGGCCCTGCTCCCACTACTCAAAATGTCTTGATCTGCCACTGTATTGAGAGGAGTGAATTGTATATAGGCTGCACTAATGCATCTCTGCAATAATATAAATGTAGCCTTGATCTTAAGCATGAGATGCATATATCTCCGAATGCATCTTTTCCAGAGGAAAGCCCAAGGACAAGGGACCTGTGAGTTTGCAGGAACTGCCACTGCTATTACATCTGATCATTTTCCACTTGTTGTGTGGCAAACTGGCAGTGGCACGCAGAGTAACATGAATGCTATTGAGGTTGGTTACTTCTTATTGCTGTTAAGGGATATCGTTGTTTTATGCTAAAAGATTTGATAGAAAAGCTGACTAAGGTTTCACCAGGAGAATTCTTTATTAAGGAAAGAATATGGTATGTTATTTCTTTTTCCATAATCTTGGGTGAGGTGTCAGATAGAATCCCCGATGAGCTTGGCTTGAATCTTGAAAAAATGGATCTTGATTTTCTTGGCACAATGATATCCACTGTAGGATTCTCAGTAAAAATTTAGCTTAATTTGTAAAGCATTTGAATCCACTGTAGGATTTTAGTATAGGTTCTATGGTAATGCAGTAATGCTCTATACTGGGTGATTATGTATATTCACTTTGCAGTAATGCTCTTTAGATAATGGAGATGAGGTCTGCACATGCTTTAGAGTTTAGACAGAGCTAATTAGCTTCACTTTAGAGCTTTGCTTAGCTCTTATACAAGCTCTACGATTCAGTAGGTTGGTTGGTGCTCAATAGAGTTTGAGTAATAGAGTTGGAGCTGGTCATGTTGTGATTCAACACAAGTTGGCTAGTGTAGGAATTAGGGACTAAGAAGGAAATTAAGAGATTAAGTATGTATATGTGGAAACGAAATAGAAAATCCCTTTTTAATATTTTTCATCTCCAAGCTATCTTTTTGCTCTTTTGGTATTAGATAAGCATAAGCATTACAGGTGGTTGGTAAAATTTCCAATGCCAACGGGACTCATTAGTGGGTTTTGTGTTTTGTCTATTGTGATTGCATATTTTATGACTCACTCAAAGTGGATGAAACTTTCCAATTTGCAGATCTGATCTAAGCCTTTCCTGAGGTTTCAAGGATATCAGTTTCACTCACCGTAGCAGTCCATTGGGTAAGAAAATGTAGGTGGTGGTGTTGTTTAATTTCATTCTAAGATGTTTTTGTTTTGTGTGCCCAATGTCCTGATATTTTGATACCAATTTTCAGGAATAAGAGAGGAAGCCTATTATTATTGACCCAAGCCATTAAGAAATGCAATTGAGAGTCTAGAGCTAACTGGTCGCTAGGTTGAGGCTTTGAGCAAGCTCAGGCATAAATTAGAAGATGTGGCATTCCCGGTGTGCTCTCTCTCTCTCTCTCTCTCTCTCTCTCTCTCTCTCCTATTTTAATTCTAATTCTAAGATTTGCAGATATATGAAGAACTCTTCATATAATCATGCTGATGTGGTTTTTGAATTGGATATTATGATGAAAAGAAGACCTATTTCTTTAATAGCATATTTACTACAAGTTCAACAATGGGAGTCAAGTAAGTTTTGTATTTGGGATTTGTATCTAATTCCTTTTGTACATCATTTTCTCAAAATGTTAAAAGCTTACAAACCATTTTTTTATATACTTCCTTTCTTTGTTATCGTCTTTGTTTGTACGTAGGATCTTATGGGTGCTATTTGAAACCTTAATTGATTGGTTTTGTTTCTTATTTATGCATGTAAGACCCTCATGCTAAGTGAATATATATTTGTCCCCCGTGTCATGTTATGGTATTTCTATTTTATAAATCACACAGATGTGTGGGGCTTCTGGCTAGCTTATAATTTGTTCTAAGATACTAGATATGCTCTTGGGATAATATTATCTATAGGTAGTTGAATCTTTTTCTTTGTTAACTATTATTCGCTTCTGGCACGCTGATTGTTGATGAAAGGTGTGAAAATTCATTTTAGAACTTTGCAGCGGTGAAAAACCGCCGCAAAACAGAGGCAGAACGAATTACAGACTCTGCGGCGCTTTTTAAGCGTCGCTATATTCTGCGGCGCTCAAGGAAACGCCTCATATACATTTTGCGGCGGTTTTAACCGCCGCAAAATGCTTCCAGAAGCGCCGCAAAATACCTTTTTTTTTGTAGTGAAAGTTTGAAATTGTAAAAAATGACATAAGATGAAGGTTGTGGTAGTGGTGGCGGCGACGGTGGTGGCGGCGACGGTGGTGGCGGCGGTGGAGGTGGTGGGTGGTGGTGGTGGCGGGGGCGGAGGTGGTGGGTGGTGGTGGTTGGTGGAAGAAAGAGGAAAGAGGTAAGGAGAGAGGAGAGAGAATGTGAAGAGTGGGATTAGTATTTTTTTATATTTTTTTTCATTAAAGGTAGTTTAGTATTTTTGTACTTTTTGAGGGGTCTAAATAGCTGTTGGGGGGTCTGAATAACAATTTCCTATATTATATTGCAGTTGTTTCAATTCTTAAAGTCTCTCTGATTAAGAAGTTCTATATATAATTCCCTTGCAAAGTTTTCTTGTCCTTTCTTTGAGGATAAATTAAAGAATATGAATACCAAGTTTTGGTGTTGTAAAAAATTGACCATCTTTTTAATTAGCCTAAATTGGAAAGTTGATATATACAAGTTGTTTCATGTGACCTTGTGATTAGTAAAATGGGTCATTTTGTTATGATATTATGAATTTTTAAATTTTTTTAGTGTCAACCGAGTCAAGCGGTTCAACTAGTGACCCAGTGGCCAGACCAGCGATTCATTGACCCAGTATCCTGACCGAGTCGAACGTCGGGCCGAGTTTAATAACATTATTGTTTATTGGAGTTATTTCAAACGGAGATCAAACATTACGTTTTTTAAACCGTACATTACATTAATTCTATTAAATTGAGAGTGAATGCTTGAGACAAGAGATAATATATGCTTCATAATTACGGTGAATTTTACTTTTAATTGTAATGATAAAAACCTAATTACACTTTTAGTCTCTCATTTATTATTGTGATGGTTGGATTTGACTCTTTGATATATTAAACCGACGATTTTGATTCCAAAATTTTCAGTTGTGTACATTGAGCAATTTAATTTTGTCTGATTTCCATTCAATTAATAACTGAGGTAGCTGACGTGACTTTCATGGTATGACATGCATCCAACATATAATACACATAGGTGCCATGTCATTTTTTAAAAGAATATATTACTGAAATTAATTTGATTTAATTATTAGAAGTTTTGTCAAAAAAATAAAAACTTGATTGTGAATCACAGGTGAGTTATCTTCTTCAACCCTCCCCCTTCATCCCACTGCTCCTTCGGCTTCCTCTTCACCACTTCCTTGCTCCCTTCTTCACCACCTTTGTAACTTAAATTAAGCATCCATCTTTCTCATTTGCTGTAAAAGGATGCAAGTCTTTAAGAAGAAAAGTCTCACCTTAAAGAAAAGAAAGAAAGGATGCTGCATCCGAAACAGGGCCGTCTCAACACCTAGGCCAGTAAAGCCCTTGCTTTAGGCCCCAAAATATTTTAGGCCCCAAATTTTTTGTTTTTTTTTAACTAGTATATATTTTAAAGAAAATTATCCAAGAATAGACTAATTAAATAACATATTAAGTGCCTAAAAGAATGGATCTTTTAAGTGCAGCATTTATTTTTAACTAAATTCAATTTATTGTGTATTTTGAATTGATAAAAAACAGAGGAAAATTGTGATGTTTTATTTGGTCTCTCTGAATTCTTCTTCTTTTACTCTCTCCAATTCTTTCTCTATTGAAAAGAAATTTTAAAAGAAATCAATTATGATAATTTACTAAACGATTTTGCATCTCAAAAAGCCAGAAAAATAAATTTTATTTAAATTATTTATATAAAAAATAATAATTTTATAAATGCCCAATTCTTAGAGTTCACTTTAGGCCTCAATATTGGTTTAGACGGTCCTGATCGGAAATGAAGGAGAAAATGGAAAAAGAGATGGTGGCTGGGTGGATGTCATCACCGCTGCTACTAGGGTCTCCATTTCCCTTCCATCTTCCACCACCACACGTCCTTCATCTCCCTTCCGTCCACTCTTTTCTACAGCGAGGTCAAAGCAGCCAGTCAAGGATCAGTACACCATTTGAAGTTTGTGGATCATTCCTATACATGAATTTTTACACAAATTTTTATAAATTAGTGAAGAGGTTTCACGGTGGTTTTGCACATAATTAATAATTACTATAGGGGTCTTCTGCAACATAGCAATCACATCTGCTTCAAGATCTTAAAAATTATAAAAAGATTAAAAAAGTGAATGGTACATGGGATTCTGGTGGAAGGTTGAATATCAAGAAGAAACGAGTGTAGGTAAGTGGAAATTTTTTCTGAAGGTGGTTGGGAAATGAGTTTCTGATGAGTCATGTTGGAAGGTTGAAGAACAAATTAGCGTGAGTGATCAAACAGCTTCATGATTGCAGGAGAAGGTGGCTCAAGCTTTTAAGCTTTTGGCTATGGAGTTTGTGTGCTTGGAGGAAGAATAAGGAACATGTGGGGGAGGGAAGGTATATGCGTAGTAATATTAGAATATTATTTACTTTGATAGTATTTACTTTTAGGAGTTTTGTTTCTATTTAGGAGATTAGAAGAGATATTGTACATAATTACTTGTGTCATCGATTAGCTAGGTAGTCTAGTATCTATAAATTGTAGTTACCTAGAGTATTTGTATTCAAGAAATAATATTATAATTTCTCTTACTTTCGAGTTGGTATCAGAGCTTCCGATCTTGGGGCTCTGCTTCCGTGCTCAAAACCCTAGTCATCGTATTATGGCCTAGTTCTTAGTCAAGGTTCCACTCACTTGGAACCCTAGTGACCCATGTTACCCTTCTCTTTTACCCACCACTTCATTGAAGGTACATTTCCTTACACGTTGATCACTTAGCCTTCACCACCACCTCTACTGTGTTCGCCACCCTTAGATCGGCCAATCCCCAAATTAAAGCGGCGTCTTTAGAGCCTCCTTCACATGTCGCTAGAGTCCCCAACAATTAATAAGACGTAGGCAAAATGACCTCCGAATTGTGCATTGGATGTGGGACCTGAATTGGTTGCAAGGCTTGGCAGCATGGTTTGGGGAGGGTTATTAGAATTCTTTGTAAGTTTCCTTGAAAATACCCTCTTGACTTTACAAAATTGGTACTATTTTTCCTTACTAGGTTTTCCCAATGGGGTTTTATCCTAGTAAGGTTTTAATGAGACTTGTTTTGATAAGTCTATTTTCAAGGAGACATTAGGTGGGGTAGCTTCGTCATATTTAGGATCTTTGGTTTTGTACATATTAGTTCTTAGCTTGTCTATTTCCTCTTCTTCTTTATCTTTGTATTTGGTTGAAGTACCTATTGTACTTCTATTCAATAAAATTCTTATTGCCTATAAAAAAAAGGCAAAATGACTTAATATGATCAATATTTTTTTTTTCAGGGATGACATTTTGATTTTTTTTTTCCAGGAATCCAATTTGATTTCTCTTACAAATTCAAGGACTTCAAACATATTTAAGCCTTTCTTAAATTCAATAAAATAAAGGGTTTCCTGCATTATCATCTTGGTATAGGACAGCTATATGGTGTGGAGCTAATTTTAATTGCTTTTCTTTTGGACCTGGGTGACTCCAAATAAGTATTACCAAGCGGGGAAAAAATAATCTTAATTTAATTAAAGTTATCACACTCCCTTTTGGAATAGGTAATGCATAAACAATCACTATTCCTAACAGAACTAACTCTAGATCATGTATCGTTAACAATGACTATTCCCTTTATTTCGAGTGCTCACACTGTGTTTCATTCTCATGAGCAAGGATACAAACCCAATGTCAATTATTATTTCTTTACACAACTCTATGTCTATAGCTAATATGTCTTTTACGGTGTCCTTGGTGAAGATAAATAACAAATACCACGAGTTTTCAGTGTGGTATATAAATCTCATGCGTTTTTTGTGTGCTATATAAACACTCAGGTAGTTGGGATAAAGAACCATATTCATGTGTCCCATTGGGTCATTAAAATCTTTGGAAAAAGCTACGATAACTTAGTCATCACATGCATTTATTTGATCATGCTCTAGCTAAAATAGAAATAAAACACTCACGTGCCATGTGACACGTGACAACTCCCTCGACACCGTTCATGTGGCCACGAATAAATGAGCGTGTATATAGCGTCGCCTTCTTGTTGAAGCCTTGCAAATGGCGTGGATGCAAAACGTTTTTGTTTCAGTCTTCTGCTAGGATATTTTGTACAAAAATCGACTGCAAATAACACACATTATACAATTTTTACTTTCAATATTTAATATACGGCTTATTTTTTATTTTTTTTTTACAAAGAAGGAAAATAAACACAAAAGCTAACTCCTACTAGGGACAAAAACACCCGAATAATCAACAAACATAACAGACGTACGCATACAAAGACTGATAATACAGTTGGAAGTTGGAACCTATCCCCATAAGAGGAACCAAGTTTGGCAAAGTATGTTGGAGAACACAATCCAAAGCAAAAATTTAATCTATAGTATTGATCTTATGTGTTCAAAGTAGATACGGGCATAAAGACCAAATTAAACAATAGAAGAGGAAGAAACTTGATGTTAACAACGGTCTTGAAGAACAAGAACATATGTCTACATAAGCTCTAATGTCTATTCAACATGCACAAGGCCAAAAGTATTCGTCACATCAAGATCTATCAAATGTGCATAAAGTCAAAGAATTTGTTGAAATTAAAAGATCAAGAAGTAAGATCATCAGCACCAAGAAAATGAAGACAGTGTAGAACCCTAGCTGAAAGCATTTATTACATTGTTGATTATATTGACTTGTGGTAAGCTTGTAACTTATGTTTTCGAAAAGGTTATTGAATTAGAATGAAGTGGAAAAAAATCAAGTTATTCAGTGATAACTTGGTAAGTCAAGGTTCTGATAAATCAATAATCTAGTTTCGAAAGGTTTCCAGTGACAAAAACCAATTTCTCCCAAAATAATTCAAAAAGTCATAGTTTCGGTGAACCGAGACTTGAGTTTGGAAAGAAATTTTGAAAAGTAAATTAAAGTGCAGAAAATGAAGGATCTAGAATTAAAAGTGCGTGAAAATTAAGAAAATCACTTAAAGGAAGAATAAAAAAATGAAAAAATAATAAATAAATGCGCAAAAGCAAATAAATCAAAGGGAAATTTCATTAATTAAATGAAAGAAAAGGAAAAAAATGGATGGAATTCTGATATATTAACTCGTATAGTCTCTTTTATGTGTGATCGATCTGTTGGCATTTAGATTGTTAGTATGATGGTGTCCAACCCTTTTTCCAGATTACATTGGCCTATTTATAGTACTAGAGTTTAGATAACTAACTAATCCAAGAGACTAGATTAAAACTAAAAGAAACTGTGTAATGTAAGTCGTTTCCTCGGCATAACTTGACTTTGAACACGTACCTCAAATTCCTTTTCCCGCTTAGACTTGATCCCAATTCACCCACATTTTGGTAAATGCTCTCATCATGGTCGTGTATTAATTTGGCATGTGAAGCCTCTAGATCTTTAAGATCGTGGGTTCTAGACGTGAACTGTTCTAGGCGCGGCCTTGAGCTCCAAGTTATGCACATGTCATCAAGCCAAGCGCCTAGATTCTCCTTCACTACTCCTCACCAGTTTTGGCCTTAGCGAAATTTTCCTCTGTTGAAACCAATTGGTTCTCGAAATCCTCCAATAATTCAAACTTTTCGTTCAAACTTAGGTTCCTAGTGTTTTTTTCATGTGTTTCTCCCAAAAATTTCCTTTGTCGAGATGTTTGCCACTACAAAAATTCGCTAGTTTAGTGTCAGTCAATTTCCTTGTTTAGCGTCGGTTACAACCGTCGCTAAATGGACTAGCGGTGCTCAACCTCCTAACACTAAATTTGGCGCCACAAAGCAGACTAGCGGCGGCGAAAGGAAACCGCCGACACAACCGCCACCAGATTCGTTTTAAAGGACTAGCGTCGATTATAACCTATGCGAAACCTATTTTCTGAATTGGGTATTCTAATCATGGATTCGCGGCGGTTTGGACAGCCGCGAAACCATTTTTATCGATTATTTAGATAATTGATTAGCGACGGTTAAAGCCGACACTAGTCCGTTTTTTTTTTACGTTCCATCTATAATTTTGTAACCGGTTCGATTAAGCGGTTGTTGATGGTAACCGCCGCTAGACCTTCGTTTTCAAAATTTTAGTAATAGCACTAGTAGTAAAAGGATAAAAGATAGGATAATACAATCACTCTTATTCAATGTTTGTTGTGTCAGTAGGATATGATAATGCAATCTTATCATTATCTTATAATGTCCATCATGTGTAAATTGTAGACTAATTATTTGAATTAGTAAGCTAGTTATTTACAATTTACTATTAAGTTTATAACTTTTTAATTATATTATCAATTTTTTCTATTTTTATGATAAGTTTGTGGTTCTCGAGGTCCCTTGGGAACGAGGGAGGCGGGAATAAGGATGAAGAAAACCTATGCCCGCAGACTAACACTTTATCCAGTGTTTAAAAGAATACTTATAATTAAAAAAAGGGTTAATGGTTAAATTAGTCCTTATCTTTGTAGTGAATTTTGATTTTGGTCCCTCCCCGGAAAATATTAAGCGATATCTCCCTGCGATTGCATGCGTTTTGGTTTTAGTCCTCGCTGGAGGGCGGAACTCTAGCGAGATTACGTAGTGGCAGGTCAATGCCTATGTGGCATGCCACGCGTAATTTTGAATTAAATTTTTTATTCCATGTGTAATTAATAATTAAAAAATAAAATAAAAATTTAATATAAAAAATTCCATCAATTAAATTTGAGGAATTACGTTTTGATTTGCATTATGTTGTGCAGGTTCTTGAAAACAATTAATTAACCTCATCCCCAACCTCACCCCAACCCCACCCAGAAACTGAGCCCACAAACCCCATTCAAAACCAAAGAGAAGATGAAGAAGCAGAGAACAGAGGTGCGAGAAGGAGAGCGATAGAGTGAGAGGAGAAGATTCGTCGTGGGGTGTACGATGGCTGCAGATCCATGGTATGAGGCACATATCTGATGATCTGGGATGTATTTTAGGTTTTGCGGTTGGTTCCTTGGGGTTTTTGGTTACTGGGTAAAACGAAGGGAGATGACTGAGGAGGTCGTGGTGGTTGTGGGCTAAGGCGGAAATTCTGCGGTGGTTGTGGGTGAGGGCGGAGATTTTTACTCTATATGCTTCTTCTTCTTCGGGTAATGTTTTCGTTTCTGGATGGTGGGGTTGAGAAGCTTAGAAATAAGAAAAAAATTGAGTTTTGGGTTTTGTTCAGGTCTGGCCTCAACATTGGACCTCAAAGCTGAAAAAAATTTGTGAAACCTTGAAGCTTTCAACCCAGATCGGAGCCCCACGCAGGGGGAGGAGACCTAGTGGGTCTTGGGTTTTGTTACCCAGATTCATCAAGTTGGGGTTCTGGGTTTTGTTACCCAGATTCATCAATTTGATTGGGTTTTGTTACATTTGATGTGGGAGTTAATTTCAAGAGATTGTTATCTTAGATGGATAGAAAGAGGAATCACGGTTGAAGCCCAAACAACGACAATTTGATGAAGGTTGATGACTACTGAGTGAAGCTTGATGATTTCTTTGCCAAGTTTGATGAAGATTGATGAGTTTAAATTTTAAAGTGAAGGTGTTCTTCAAAGGCTTGTCAATTTCTGCAAATGAAAACTTTGGTACTGTTCTGGACTTTCTGGAAATTAGATACACGATGCTTTTACAGATTTCTGAGGATGAAATATGTAAGATGAAAGATGAAAGATAAAGGTTAAAAAATAGGATTACAGTTTTTCGTAATTAATTAATAAATATGTGTAAAATAAGTATAATAAAAAATGACGTGGAAAATGTGACGTAAACGTTAGCATGCCACTAAGCATGGTCGCCGGAGTTTCGCCCTCCGGCGAGGACTAAAACCAAAACGCATGCAATCGCAAGGAGATATCGCTTAATATTTTCCGGGAAGGGACCAAAATCAAAACTCACTACAAAGACAGGGACTGTTTTGACCATTAACCCTTTAAAAAATGAAAAATACGTGTAATTAAAAAATGAAAATCGGCTAACAAAACTAACACGTCATCATTTACGTACATGTTGACATCCCACATCATCATCAAATTGGTCAAAAGACGAAAACTAAATTGATGAAAACTAAATCTCGCTGTAATTCGAAAAACTTATTTACTTTCACTTTAGAGGATTCACACCCTAAAAATGATCGTTCCGGCTATGGTGCACAAGTGAAATCGTTAGGTACCGTGCAATAGGGAAAAAGAATGTAAACATTGTAAATTTGAATACTTCGTTTGTAGTCCCTAAGGGCTTGAAGGTTTTAATATGGCCCCAATACTTTGTATCTTTTAATTTCGAGGTACCTGACAAAGAATTAAACTGTAGCTATTAAGATCTGGCGAACTTTTGTAGAGACTGGAGCTTGAACACTGTCTCTGACCACCGTATAACCACGGTCGTCTGGAATGAGATTCATGGGCTAAATGAAGGTGGTTTTATTTCGAGGTACCTGACAAAGAATCAAAGTGTAGGTATTAAGATCGGCTGAACCTTTGTAGAGACTGGTGCTTGAACACCGTCTACCACCACATACCCACGGCGGTCAGAAATGAGTTTCATGTGTTAAATGAATCTGGTTTTTTGGGATTTTCCGATCAACCGTTTTTCAATAGAATCACTACCCCTTGTTCCTAAGTGTGTTTTAAGCATGTTATTATCACAATAATGTAAACTACAGCAGATTTGGTGTAATTCTCGGAACCCAGGTAATCGGGCGGAAATGGGTACAGATTTTACGACCTCAGATTTTTAATTCAGTGGAAGACAACAGGTTATTATCACAATAGAGTAAACCCCATGATGCATTTTTGCAGATTAACATGCATCAACCAATGATGCGTATTTTCAGGGTAATGAACAATTTATGGGTAATTTTCTGGGTACAATTTCTTGTAATGTACAATTTCTGGGTATTGTACAATTTTCTGGGTAATGATTAAATCCTAGTTCGTGAATAATTTCATGTTAATAATCAATAGGTCATGATTAATTTGTAGATGTTTATTGTGAAGGTTGTCCCAATAGGGTGATTGCTGACCTTAGAGTGCTTGAGGTCTTAGATGAAGGTTATTGGGTCTCTAAGCTTCGTGGTGACGTAATCGGGTGCTTGGTTAAGACAAAGATGTTTACGTTTTTTGGCATTCGAGTGAGGTGGTGTTAGTTGAGGGGACCCTTATCTGAGCGGTTAGAAGCTCGGTTGGGACTACGATTTAGGTGTTCGGGCATGTTAGAATCGTGTATGAAGAATACAATGAGGGTTGAGAGCAACACTAGGTACTAAGTAGTAGGTGATGGAGCTTTGAGAGAATTGCGGTGGAGCAATGGGTGAATGTGAAGGGGCGACAACACCACTGAGTAGTTTGTAGTAGGTGATAGCGTTTCGGAACAGGTGCGGTGGTCCGATCGGGTGTCAGTGAAGTAGTTACTAGTAGGTGATCGCGTTTCGGAAGAGGTGTGGTGGTCCAATCGCGTGTCAGTGAAGGGTCGAGTGCACCGATGAGTACTTTGTAGTAGGTGATCGCGTTTCGGAAGAGGTGTGGTGGACCAATCGGGTGTCAGTGAAGGGGCGAGAGCACCGATGAGTACTTAGTAGTAGGTGATCGCGTTTCGGAAGATGTGTGGTGGTCCAATCGCGTGTGAGTGTAGGGGCGAGAACGCCCATGAGTACTTAGTAGTAGGTGATTGCGTTTCGGAAGAGGTGTGGTGGTTGATAAGTGTCAATTTTACCTAGTTTTCCATTGTTATTAAGACACTTATCTATGTGATTTATGGAAAATTTATATCAAAGTACTCTCCTTTGCTAAGAATTTATAGATTAATGAATTCTAACTAGAAAGTGTTTAAAATTGAATTCCAATCTCAACTTTTGTTGTAGGAATGATGATTTAAGGAACAAATGCAAGAGACCAAGGGTTTTGAAGATTTTGTGTCAAAAGAACTGAGCTGATTTTGAAGGTGCTCAGCTGATTTTTAGTGGAATGGTTCTGTCCTAAAAGAGCTGAGCTGATTTTGAAGGTGCTCAGCTGATTTTTAGTGGAATGGTTTTGTCCTAAAAGAGCTGAGCTGATTTTGAAGGTGCTCAGCTGATTTTTAGTGGAATGGTTCTGTCCTAAAAGAGCTTAGCTGATTTTGAAGGTGCTCAGCTGATTTTTAGTGGAATGGTTCTGTCCTAAAAGAGCTTAGCTGATTTTGAAGGTGCTCAGCTGATTTTTAGTGGAATGGTTCTGTCCTAAAAGAGCTTAGCTGATTTTGAAGGTGCTCAGCTGATTTTTAGTGGAATGGTTCTGTCCTAAAAGAGCTTAGCTGATTTTGAAGGTGCTCAGCTGATTTGAGGTGGTTTGGAGACAAAACCCATCAGTGAAGGGGCGAGAGCGACGATGTGTACTTAGTAGTAGGTGATCGTGTTTCGGAAGAGGTGTGGTGGTCCAATCGCGTGTGAGTGAAGGGGCGAGAGCGCCGATGAGTACTTAGTAGTAGGTGATTGCGTTTCGGAAGAGGTGTGGTGGTCCAATCGCGTGTCAGTGAAGGGGCGAGAGCGCCGATGAGTACTTAGTAGTAGGCGATCGCGTTTCGGAAGAGGTGTGGTGGTCCAATCGCGTGTGAGAACACCATTTAGTACTTAGTGGTAGGTCATTGGACTTAGAAGAGGTGTGCTGGACCAATTTTAAGTGGCCCATTTGTGAAGCGGCCCAAATTGAACGTCATTGATTGTATGCCCAAATAGTTGATTCACCATGACCAAAAGAAATAATTATTTGGCTCCTAATATTGGCGGCAAATGGAAAATTAAAATAATAAAACTGGGAGCGATTTTTGGGTTTAACGATAATGGTCATGCGATCTTCGTGGAAGCTTCATATCCTGATGTTCTGAGACCTGATGTGACCTTCGCCCACTAGTGTATTATACGTGGCGTGGAGCAGGGAGCATGGGAGAAAATTAAGAACAAATTTTATTACATAGATTTAATTTATTTTAGGCTAAAAAGCAGTTTTTGCCCCTGATGTTTCAGTTTTGTGCAAAATATACCCCCACCCTATTTTTGTCATTGAAACTACCCTCCATGTTATTAAAAGGTCCACCGGTTACCCTTCTGTTAGCCTGACGTTAATTCACTAACGGAGAAGCTGACGTGGATTTTTTTTTTATTTTTAATAAAGCCACGTGGATTAAAACAATGAAAACTAAAAAAAAAAAACAAATTGATTTGGGGCCCGGTTTGTAAACCCGATTTGGGGATTTAGGGTTCAAATCCCTAATTAGCAACCCATCATCGTGTTCATCGACGAGAGAGACAGGTTGAAAGAGTGAGGGAGAAAGAGCAGTGAGAAGGCAATTCGTGGAGCTGAGGGAGAAAGAGCCGTCCCAAAACTTGGTTGAATTCGACATTCTCACATGGCTGGTGGGTCTTCAAATCGTGGATGTCGAGGAGGTAAAGGAAGGGGGAGCCCGAGGCAGAAGAAGGGGAAGCATGTGGTCCCTGAGCATGGCACATGCGAAAAGCCAACATATGACCCTACCTCTTGGTGGGGGGAGAAATTTCCAGACAATTTCAAGTTTAGGTAGGTACCTTTTCAAGATTCTTTGTCAATTTCTTTATCACTTTAGTTTGTCTCTGTAACACCCCGATTTCGGTGGCGTCACTTTAGTAACCAAAAGTAAACTTAATGCGGAAAAACGTGAATATTTTTTTTTTTTTGATAATAACTAAGACAAGACTGAATTAAATAAAACCCAAATGCGAAAAGTAATAAAACTAATATACAATATATAAACAGCCCCCGCTGTAAGTAACAACCTCGTCACGAGTAACCTCCAGTGACGGAAAGAAAAGTGCAATGCCCGTAGGCAATATATACAAACCAAATGAAAAGGGTGAAGTGCCCGCAACACCATCCCTCAAAACTGAGAATCAGCTGACCCAATGGCCTGAAAATAAGACCTCCTAAGTCCAACCAACTCTCTGTGATTCCCGTAAGGAAACCACACAAAAAGCTATAGGCGGATCTACCCTGTCCCCTAAGTAACAAATGAAGCAAGACTGTCAGAGCTAAAACTCTACTCCTACACTAATCCTAACTCGAGGAGCTCATACCAACACTCAAAACTATGTGCTAGCATGATCGTCGTCTGAATCAGAATCCAGAACGACCAAGTCTATCAACCCTATCCGTCCTCTCCTCGCTCCTGCAACGCTCTCCGATGCTGGACTCACGGGCTTAGGGCCCGAACCCTGATCATCAATGATCGCAACGGAGGGTGCACTAGACCCTGCCGAAGGCACTCCCACTGGAATCTCCTCTGAGGGATCCTCCTCCTCTGAAGATGACGGTGGCGGCGGTGCTCCTCCAAGACCTGGTCCACAGTGAACGCCCGGTGGCAAGTTGAAGCTGATAGAGCATCGCCTCAACACTCCTGACCTCAAGAGTCCTCCACTATCCACGTGGTCCTCCATGATACGCCCCGAATACGTCGCTCGGTGGCTCGCGGGGTCAACCACCCACGACCCGGGGTCGTCCTGGTCGATCATCTCGTACCTAATCCCCCCCGAAGGGTGGACCATTGCGAACCAATCCGCAATGTTCATCTGACAAAAGGCGTTGTCCGCCAAAACACACACAGAAGACGCGAGGGTCAACTCTAAAGAACTATGTAGATAATAAACCCAATAGGTACAAATAATAGATAGCCACTTAGGCTTATAGCTAAAGATATCATTCCTAGGGTTGCATGTTCCACAATAACATGAACGCAATAATAACACTTAGCATGTTACAAGTAAGATAATCAAATAGCAATCACACTCAACAACTAAATTAGTATGCATGTTGCATGATATGTATGCAGGTTAACCCAGTCAACCAATATGCAATCCGGAACGGATGGACATCAACGGATCAGCCCTTCACCAGCCACGGTGGTGCCATTTCGGCCCGCGTGCCTCTTACTCCAACAACAACGGTAGTCAGATCAGCCGTAACCCGTAGGTCTGCCATTTCGGTCTGCTACAAGAGACGTCTACAGACGCTCTATCACGGAAATCCGGGTCTTATGACCATTTTGGAATCCGACGAGGTCCAGAGTACGTCCTGTGTTAATACCCCATTAATGTTGCATGAATGCAGGATGATTAGTCAACCAACGTCTCCGATCTCACTCGACACGTCGCCACGTGTTCTAGGTAAATTAAAGTCTCTAAAATCTTACCCTAAGGCAAAGTCGATTCTGCGACAAAAGACACACTTCACAACACACATCGCTGCTCCAACAGCACAAGAGTATTACATACTCGGGAACTAACGGTTCCCCGGACTTATCCCCAGGATAGCCCAACAACATCGCTGCTCCAACAGCACAAGAGTATCACATACTCGGGAACTAACGGTTCCCCGGACTTATCCCCAGGATAGCCCAACAACATCGCTGCTCCAACAGCACAACAACCAACAGACTCAACACTTGGATCCAACGACACTTCTCGTTTTCCATACTATGATTTTCATCCAAAGCCTCCTTTCGAGATTATTACCTTTACTTAAAGATTTAGAGGTTGTTTAATGTCTTATGAATTTTCTTTTCAAAATAATATCCTTTTTAGTCTTATCGCAATTCCTATAAGTTCTCGGGATCTTCGAATCCCCAAATGACTCCAGAGAATGTCTCGATCCATAAACCCTATACAAGGCCCGAACCTCGTTCGTCCTATCAAACTTTCTCAAAACTCTCAAAATAAAATCGGCATGACCTGCCCGCTATTCTCACCATTCAGAATCTCAGATTTTCAGTGTAAAGCATATTTAAATCATCACAATCAACAACATGTCATATATCAATAAATCGCATCATAAACACTTAGCACTTAGCATATAAAACATGCACCACACATCCTAGATTACCCACATAGCACATAGCATGTAAGTCAATCTTCAAAAACATTCAGTAGATGAATCATCTACATTGTCAGCCGAAGCCTCAGAAAACATTTTCAATCACACACAATCTCAGTGCATAAACAGTAAACAATGTCGAAATATCGACCCTAAGCATTAACTAGAGATTCAGTGAGAAGCCCTCACCTGAAGGTTCTCCAGCAAAAACTTCAAACTCTTCTTCACGAGCAAGGTGTTGATCCTCAGGAAATTCCTCAAAATCACCTTTAGAACAAAACCACAAAAATCAATCAGAATCTATCGGAAACTAAGCTATCGATACTTACTAAGGTTACTCGAAGTAATCTATACTCTAAGGTACGATAATCTAGCGCGAAAAGACAAGTTTTCGGAAAAGGAAATTTCCTCCTCCCCCCTTATAGCTCTCGGCCACTATAGGTAATTGTAGGGTTCGATTTTTCTTCGATCAAACTTGGTTCCTATGCTTTCATAAGCCGTAACTAAGGGTATTCTGAACTCGGAAAAATTATCGGATCAAAAACTGTCGCAGGGGTATTTTGGTCATGATTTTTAACTTAGGATTTTCAAAACTGAAATCCCAAAAATAAAATTTTGCAGGGACGTCACCAACGACGTTTATGACAACTAATCCTACTAGCACTAAGCTAAGGCGATAGTTTTCAGCCTAGAGGTTGGAACTTTACTCAAAAACTACATAAAATGGGTATTTTAGGTTCAAATTGATTCCGGCGGAATTCCGGCGACATAACGGAAAATCTAATCCGACAGAAGTGATCTTGGGCATACATAGAAGAGGTTTAGAATCAGAAATGAAAGATTCAGGATAGTTTTGCAAAAACCCATAAACTATCCGCTCAGAAAACTCTACAGAAAAGCTATGGAAAAAGCGATCGGAGGTAAGGATTAGCGACTATACCTCGAAACCTTGAAGTAGCAACTGATTGATCGACGATCAAGCAAACGATGAAGAAAAACTCTTCTTCCTTCTTCCTTGTTCTTGGCCGCGGTTTAGAGGAGAGAAAATGGAGGAAAATTGTGTTTTTTCTTCCTTTGTTTGCTATATATAGAAGGTGGAAATTCGCGGGAAAATGAAAGTTCCGCGAATCCGATTTTTCCGGCGTCATTCACCATGAATTCTAAGATAGGTTTTGGCAAAGGAATTCCCAAGCTAAGAAGATGTCTCCTTGTATTTTTGGCAACTAATGCAAAGTCGGTGCAAAGTCGGTGTAAAACTATTTTACCCGATAAGTTGCTTTTTGCCTCGAATGTCGGAATGGAAAACTTCCTTCTGAAGAAAGATTGAAATCATCAAGAGAAATGGGTGTACGCGTGTGGAATATTCATTTGAAGCTCTGAATAGATAAAGTCCTCAAAGTCGGGAAATTCTAGGGTTTTGAAATACCAGGGATTCGGTTTCGGCAAACTTCCGATGATTGGAATCGGACGTTCGTAGATCCTAGAGTTTCGCCTCGAAACGATTGTTATATATGGAAGAAGAGAAATTCTAACATTTCTCTGAAGATTTTTGGAATTAACTGCCAGCGTGCCTACAAGTGAAAATTAGCTATATACTAGGGTTTCTGACCTAGGTTTAAGCGTAAAACGTTCGTGCTATAACTTTTATCGATCATAATGAAATCCTTGAACTTTTCCTGAACTTTCTCCTTCATAAATATATTTCATTTAATAAACTTTCGTTCAGGTTTCCCTTCACATTACATCAACCCTAATCGTGAATAAAAAGTTTATTCACTTAACATAAGCCTAAAACTCGGGCCTTACATTACTACCCTCCAAAAAGAAAGTTTCGACCTCGAAACTTAAGGGTTAGTAAATAGTTCTGGATATTGTTCTTGAATCTTCTCCTTCAGCTCCCATGTCGCATCACCAGTGTCTTTGTTCCAAATGACCTTCACTAGCTCGATCTCTTTCCCTCTCAACTGTTTTATCCTGGTGTCACCAATGCTAATTGGCGGTGTCTCGAAAGACAGATCATCCTTCAACTCAATGTCATCCAGCTCGATAACATGTGTCGGATCCGCAATATATTTCCTCAATTGTGACACGTGGAATACATCATGAATGTTTGATAGAAATGGAGGTAGTGCAATCTGATATGCGACTGGTCCAATTCGACGAGTGATCTGATACGGTCCAATAAACTTGGGCGTAAGCTTCTTTGACTTGATTGCTCGACCAACACCCGTCGTCTGAGTAACTCTCAGAAATACATGATCTCCTTCTTCGAACTCCAGAGTTCTGCGCCTCTGATCTGCATAACTCTTCTGTCTACTCTGAGAAGTCCTCATCTTCTCTCTGATCTGCTTGATCCTCTCAGTGGTTTGTTGCAGAAGTTCCGGTCCTACCAACAGATTTTCTCCGTTTTGGTACCAACACAAAGGTGTTCTACACTTGCGGCCATACAAAGCCTCATACGGTGCCATACCAATGCTCGTATGAAAACTGTTGTTGTATGTGAACTCAATCAATGGCAATAAGGTATCCCAACTCCCCTTGTTGTCCAGAACGCAAGCGCGTAGCAAATCCTCCAACGACTGAATAGTTCTCTCAGTCTGTCCATCAGTCTGCGGATGATAAGCAGAACTTAGTCTCAGCCTTGTTCCCAAAGCCTCTTGAAGAGCTCCCCAAAAATGTGATGTAAACTTCGGGTCTCGATCGGATACAATACTTGTCGGTACTCCGTGAAGTCGTACAATCTCCGCTATATATAACTCTGATAGTTTCTCCACGTTGTACGTAGTCCTCACCGGTACGAAATGAGCCGACTTAGTCAGTCGATCCACGATTACCCAAATAGAATCGTATCCCTTCTGGGTTCTTGGCAAAGCCACGACGAAATCCATCGATATGCTATCCCATTTCCATTCTGGCACATCCAAGCTTTGTAGCATACCTGAAGACTTCTGATGTTCCACCTTCGCCTTCTGACATGTCAAACATGCGGCTACATACTCAGCCACTTGTCTTTTCATTCCTGGCCACCAAAAATTCATCTTCAAGTCTTGGTACATCTTCTTCATTCCAGGATGAATGCTTAACTTGCTCTTGTGACCTTCATCCATAATCAATCTTCTCAATTCAGGGTTGTTAGGCACACAAACCCTATCCTTGCACCGTAGGATGTTGTCACTTCCTACCTTGAATTCTGGGTCTTTACCTTGACTTACCAAATTCCTTTTCCCGAGCAGAAACTCATCTTGTAACTGTTGATCTCGGATTTCTTCCATCAATCCATTGGTAATTCTGATCATCCCGAACTTCAGTTCTCCCTCGGACAATCTCACATCCAAGCTCAAATCTCGAAATTGCTCTAACAGCTGCAGCTCCTTCACCATCATCGACGAGATGTGCATCTTCCTGCTCAAGGCATCAGCAACAACGTTCGCCTTTCCAGGATGATATTGTAGAGTGAACTCGTAATCTTTAAGAAACTCCATCCACCGACGCTGCCTCATGTTCAGCTCCTTCTGCTCAAACAAGTACTTCAAGCTCTTATGATCACTGAATATAGTGAAATTGCATCCATACAAGTGATGCCTCCAAATCTTCAGTGCAAATACGATCGCAGCTAGTTCCAAGTCATGAGTTGGATAATTCTTCTCATGCACCTTCAGTTGTCTTGAAGCATAAGCAACCACCTTCCGATGTTGCATCAACACACATCCCAAACCTTGATGCGAAGCATCACAGTATACCTCATAAGGTTCCTCCGGTTGCGGTAAGACGAGTACAGGTGACGTCGTCAACCGTCCCTTCATCGTCTGAAAGCTAGTCTCGCACGCTTCAGTCCATGCAAAAGGTTGGTCCTTCCTCGTCAGTTGAGTCAAAGGTCCAACTATCTTCGCGAAATTCTCGATAAAACGGCGATAGTATCCCGCCAAACCGACAAAACTTCTGATCTCCGTCACTGTCTTCGGCCGTTCCCATGACAATACGGTCTCCACCTTTGCTGGGTCCACAGCTATTCCCTCCTTAGAGATCACATGACCTAAGAATTTTACCTCTTCGAGCCAAAATTCGCACTTGGAAGGATTGGCATACAACTCCTTCTCCCTCAGCACTTGTAAAACTTGTCGCAAGTGCTCCTCGTGGTCTTCGGCATTCTTCGAGTAGATTAAGATATCGTCGATAAACACCACGACGAATCGATCCAGGAACGTATGAAAAGTCATATTCATATAAGCCATGAATATTGCAGGTGCGTTCGTTACCCCAAATGGCATCACTAAGTACTCATAGTGTCCATAACGGGTTCTGAATGCCGTCTTCTGGATATCCTCGGTCTTGACCCTGATTTGATGATAACCCGACTTCAGGTCGATCTTCGAGAATACCGTAGCTCCTCGCAGTTGATCCATCAAATCATCAATCCTAGGTAACGGATACCTATTCTTGACGGTTACTTTGTTCAGTTGCCGGTAGTCGACACATAATCTCGATTTCCCGTCCTTCTTCTTCACCAATAAGACTGGAGCTCCCCAAGGTGAAACGCTTGGTCGTATGAATCCCTTCGACAGAAGATCTTTGAGTTGGGACTTCAGTTCCACTAGCTCCGCAGGTGCCATACGATATGGTGCAATCGATATCGGCCCTGTTCCCGGTACGATGTCTATCGCAAACTCAATGTCGCGTACAGGCGGCAATCCAGGTACATCGCCAGGAAAAACGTCTGGGAATTCCTTCACCACTGGAATACTGCCAACTTCTGGGTTCCCTTTGCTCTCCAAGCTTAGCAAAACAGAATACTCCTGAGATCCCTCGTTCAAAGCGACGCTGATGTGATTGGCAGATAGATACTCGGAAAGATCCGAATCAGGAAATACCACTCTCTTTCGGTTGCAGTCCAAAAGACAATGATAGCGGGACAACCAATCCATTCCTAGGATAACATCTAGGTTCTTAAGAGTTAGGCATACTAGGTTAGCATGGTAGATCCTATTGTTGTATGTTATCGGACAATACATGCATGCTGAATTAGCAAGTAGAGTCTTGGCAGGAGTAGCAACTATCAGATCGAAGCTCAAAGCAGTAATGGGAAGTCTTAATCTGATTGCACACTCTCTAGAGATAAAAGAATGCGTTGCACCGGAATCAAAAAGTACGGATAGAAGGTTACCGTCAATCTCGCCGTCGCCTCTAATCAGTCCATCGACCCCCTCAGCATCCTCACCATCCATGGTGTAGACTCTCGCCTTCGCAGCAGGACGCTTCCCTCGGGCAGTGTTGACGGCTGATTCCGCCTTTGGTACCTTGCATTGTGCCGCAGTATGCCCCAGTTTGTTACAGTTGTAACATTGAGGTCTCGTGTCGGGACAATCACGAGCATAATGCCCTTGCTTTCCACACTTGAAGCAAGTCAGTTCCCGGTTCTGAGTCTGACCTCCTGAACCACCAGTAGCACCCACCATGGGCCTGTAAGATCCCGAGGCAAATCCCCTTCCAGCAGGACGCTGATATGGCCTCCTGTTTTGAAACCTCCCTCGATTCTGAACATTCTGAGGACCCGACCTCATCGGCCCTCCAGCTCCTGCCCGGTTTAGCCTCCGGTTCTTCATCAGTTCCACCTCCGTGGCCTTCTCAACCAAAGATTGGAATCGCATGATTCCCAGCGGCCTCACTGAGTCCTCAATATCTGGCCTCAACCCATTCACGAAACGCTTGCACATGTAGCGCTCGTTCACATGGTCGTGGAAGAATTGGAAATGCTTGGCCAGAGACTCCAGCTTCGAAGCAAATTCCGGTACAGACATACCTCCCTGACGGAGGGTTAGAAACTGTGACTCCCGCTCATCCCGAGCACTAGTTGGAAAGTATTTCTCCAAGAATGCGTCCCGGAAAGAGTTCCAGTTAACCTCTTCATGGTTGGCATCCATGATCCCTTGTGGCCCTTCCACCAGTACTCGGCATCACCGAGCAACAGATAAGTCGCCATGCCCACCTTGGCACCCTCAACAGTCTGTAGGACGCCGAATATCTTTTCAACCTCCTGAATCCAGAGATCTGCTTTGTCTGGATCAGTACCACCAGAGAACTTGGGTGGGTTTTGCCTCCTGAAGTCATTGAGGCCTTTGTTCTGGTCCAGAGTTATTTCCCTCTGGCGCTGATGTTGTTCACGTGCTTCTTCAGTAGCACGCCTCATGGCATTATCATTTGCCTGTGCGGTTACCGCTTGGGCCTGCGCTGTTACCGCTTGGGCCATAGTGGCCATCATCTCAGCTAGCTGGTTATTATTCACCATATTCTGTTAAAGGAAGCAAACAGTCAGTACTTATCATAAGATAGCATCTAGCATCACTATACAATATGAGTAAGCAATAACTTCAATCAATTTTTAAGCGAAAAATCGCTTGCAGACAATCAATTTTCACTCTTTGCAGAGTCACACAACCTAGCACAGAAGACCTATTCCCCAACAACTCCCGAAAGACTCGACCGTGCTCTGATACCACAATGTAACACCCCGATTTCGGTGGCGTCACTTTAGTAACCAAAAGTAAACTTAATGCGGAAAAACGTGAATATTTTTTTTTTTTTGATAATAACTAAGACAAGACTGAATTAAATAAAACCCAAATGCGAAAAGTAATAAAACTAATATACAATATATAAACAGCCCCCGCTGTAAGTAACAACCTCGTCACGAGTAACCTCCAGTGACGGAAAGAAAAGTGCAATGCCCGTAGGCAATATATACAAACCAAATGAAAAGGGTGAAGTGCCCGCAACACCATCCCTCAAAACTGAGAATCAGCTGACCCAATGGCCTGAAAATAAGACCTCCTAAGTCCAACCAACTCTCTGTGATTCCCGTAAGGAAACCACACAAAAAGCTATAGGCGGATCTACCCTGTCCCCTAAGTAACAAATGAAGCAAGACTGTCAGAGCTAAAACTCTACTCCTACACTAATCCTAACTCGAGGAGCTCATACCAACACTCAAAACTATGTGCTAGCATGATCGTCGTCTGAATCAGAATCCAGAACGACCAAGTCTATCAACCCTATCCGTCCTCCCCTCGCTCCTGCAACGCTCTCCGATGCTGGACTCACGAGCTTAGGGCCCGAACCCTGATCATCAATGATCGTAACGGAGGGTGCACTAGACCCTGCCGAAGGCACTCCCACTGGAATCTCCTCTGAGGGATCCTCCTCCTCTGAAGATGACGGTGGCGGCGGTGCTCCTCCAAGACCTGGTCCACAGTGAACGCCCGGTGGCAAGTTGAAGCTGATAGAGCATCGCCTCAACACTCCTGACCTCAAGAGTCCTCCACTATCCACGTGGTCCTCCATGATACGCCCCGAATACGTCGCTCGGTGGCTCGCGGGGTCAACCACCCACGACCCGGGGTCGTCCTGGTCGATCATCTCGTACCTAATCCCCCCGAAGGGTGGACCATTGCGAACCAATCCGCAATGTTCATCTGACAAAAGGCGTTGTCCGCCAAAACACACACAGAAGACGCGAGGGTCAACTCTAAAGAACTATGTAGATAATAAACCCAATAGGTACAAATAATAGATAGCCACTTAGGCTTATAGCTAAAGATATCATTCCTAGGGTTGCATGTTCCACAATAACATGAACGCAATAATAACACTTAGCATGTTACAAGTAAGATAATCAAATAGCAATCACACTCAACAACTAAATTAGTATGCATGTTGCATGATATGTATGCAGGTTAACCCAGTCAACCAATATGCAATCCGGAACGGATGGACATCAACGGATCAGCCCTTCACCAGCCACGGTGGTGCCATTTCGGCCCGCGTGCCTCTTACTCCAACAACAACGGTAGTCAGATCAGCCGTAACCCGTAGGTCTGCCATTTCGGTCTGCTACAAGAGACGTCTACAGACGCTCTATCACGGAAATCCGGGTCTTATGACCATTTTGGAATCCGACGAGGTCCAGAGTACGTCCTGTGTTAATACCCCATTAATGTTGCATGAATGCAGGATGATTAGTCAACCAACGTCTCCGTCTCACTCGACACGTCGCCACGTGTTCTAGGTAAATTAAAGTCTCTAAAATCTTACCCTAAGGCAAAGTCGATTCTGCGACAAAAGACACACTTCACAACACACATCGCTGCTCCAACAGCACAAGAGTATTACATACTCGGGAACTAACGGTTCCCCGGACTTATCCCCAGGATAGCCAACAACATCGCTGCTCCAACAGCACAAGAGTATCACATACTCGGGAACTAACGGTTCCCGGACTTATCCCAGATAGCCCAACAACATCGCTGCTCCAACAGCACAACAACCAACAGACTCAACACTTGGATCCAACGACACTTCTCGTTTTCCATACTATGATTTTCATCCAAAGCCTCCTTTCGAGATTATTACCTTTACTTAAAGATTTAGAGGTTGTTTAATGTCTTATGAATTTTTCTTTTTCAAAATAATATCCTTTTTAGTCTTATCGCAATTCCTATAAGTTCTCGGGATCTTCGAATCCCCAAATGACTCCAGAGAATGTCTCGATCCATAAACCCTATACAAGGCCGAACCTCGTTCGTCCTATCAAACTTTCTCAAAACTCTCAAAATAAAATCGGCATGACCTGCCCGCTATTCTCACCATTCAGAATCTCAGATTTTCAGTGTAAAGCATATTTAAATCATACAATCACAACATGTCATATATCAATAAATCGCATCATAAACACTTAGCACTTAGCATATAAAGCATGCACCACACATCCTAGATTACCCACATAGCACATAGCATGTAAGTCAATCTTCAAAAACATTCAGTAGATGAATCATCTACATTGTCAGGCCGAAGCCTCAGAAAACATTTTCAATCACACACAATCTCAGTGCATAAACAGTAAACAATGTCGAAATATCGACCCTAAGCATTAACTAGAGATTCAGTGAGAAGCCCTCACCTGAAGGTTCTCCAGCAAAAACTTCAAACTCTTCTTCACAAGCAAGGTGTTGATCCTCAGGAAATTCCTCAAAATCACCTTTAGAACAAAACCACAAAAATCAATCAGAATCTATCGGAAACTAAGCTATCGATACTTACTAAGGTTACTCGAAGTAATCTATACTCTAAGGTACGATAATCTAGCGCGAAAAGACAAGTTTTCGGAAAAGGAAATTTCCTCCTCCCCCCTTATAGCTCTCGGCCACTATAGGTAATTGTAGGGTTCGATTTTTCTTCGATCAAACTTGGTTCCTATGCTTTCATAAGCCGTAA